>NC_056728.1:1755299062-1755541562 GCF_019279795.1 Protopterus annectens | reverse complement strand
AGTTCTAACTTTGCTGGAGTTTTCATTTTGTTTTTAGTGATAGGTTTTTCAGTGACCTTCTCACTCATTGTTTTAGTTTATTGTTTGGGATATTTTTGCAGTGACACTAAATCATAGTTTTACCAAAGCAAATAACTTGCAGCACTATCAACAAGCTTCAAATACTCTTCCAGTGCATGTATGTGGTGTTGTATTGTGAAAGTAGCAACTACAGATGTTTCTTTTTAAACTAATTTTAAGTCCTGTGAGAATGGCATACTGGGCAAGAAAATGGCAACCCTTCAGGCAGCTTTCTGGTACAGCCGCATAAACTTCACTGACATAAATGTTCGCTGCATTATTTCTAATGCATTTTAATGAGCATGATTAAACTCCATAGCAACAGAACAGAATCATAACAATAAATGCTGTTTTCACTATCCTCTAGAAGTGCAAGTTTACCTCAACACACTAATCTAGTAACGTTTTTTTTTTTGCCACGCTTACTTGCAGACTTTACACTAGTAAACTTTAAGGTCATCTTATTTGTACTAAAGAACAATTTATGAATATACTCAACCACATTAAAGGGCTATAACTAAAACATTTGCAATAACACTACTTAACTGAGGGCAAAGCGTAAAGAGCAATTTCTTTACCATTCTAAGACTATTTCTAAAGACTAGGTGACACCATCCAGCAACAAATGCATTTCATTTTGCTGGTATGTGCTGCTAGATATAGATGCTTTTGTGACCAAGTTATTTCAAAATGTCTTGCTTTTTGCTTTATGTAATGGAGACAGCAGTGAATTAAGGAAGTACTTAAAGGCTGAACTTTATATGAAGTAAGCCAACCAAATTCTGCAGAGCAGAGGTATGGCATATGTGCATGTCATTAGCGAGGTTCAGGAATAAGCATGGAATAAGGCTCAGTAAAGGAGGTATCATTTGCTCTCTTTCCTCAGAGCAAATACTAGTTAGCAAGAGGGACAACTTGGAGGATACATAATGCACTCACTGCCTAGCTGGGCCCCTATGGTGATGATCAGGAAGTTAAAGATACAGTAGACGTTACCTACCCAAATGCAATTCGAAGGAAAAGTCAGGTGGGTACATGCAGAGTCACTATTCCAGTACCAAGCTATATGTTGGTACAGACATGTTTGGGGCCCCAATGAAGCAACTACGTAAAAAAGTGAAAATGGGGGGGGGGGGACATTCAAATCCCCTTTCTCCTAAAATAAACACAAGCATGATCAGTAATATAGACATCATCTTTCACTGGCTCTGAAAATTATGACATTATCTGCAGTTTAACTATGTGGATGATCAGGCTTTTCAACAATACTTGTACTATGTTGACAGATACTTACCCTGCTGGCTAAGAGAGTGCTCAAACACAGATTTATAAAGGCTTCGAAATGAGGCACTAAGATCTTCAAAATTATACTCTGTAAAAAGGAGTTTTGTATTTTCTCTTTCTGGCATGTTGTACTGAGACGGTTGTTGAATTGTTAAGGTCTGAGAGACTGGCTCTGAATGGCTTGATACCTGGTAAACAAAAACAGCAGCTGTTAGTGTCAGACCAACATTACAATTTTTAGCTCGGTCATATCTGCAATATACACAGTAGACATTCTAAAACATGCACGGGAACTCATTTCACAGTGAAAACTACCTGCCATGCCTTGTAACAATCCATCTCAACCTTAGTATTGTACAAGCAGATATTTGTTTACTCAAACAACTCTACTAAAGAAATACCCTTGATTTGCAACAATCATAGTAAACAAAGCGGTTTATATTAGATGGCAAGTGGACTGACAGAACCACTTCATCAAAACAGCACTTGTACAAAGGTCACTGTCAAATATCTACAAGAAGTTTGAAAGCAGCATGTACAGTAAGAAAAAGTATTTCAACTTTTCCGATATTATACACACAAATGGGAAAAAGAACAGACAAAATTAGTGTTAGAAAAGGGAGGAGCTGAGCTTTACAATTTTCACCTGAAGAACTTATGTTTCACTGATCTCATGTGTGGCCCTCTTCCAGTATAATAAAGTGATGCCAGTCTTATATTTAGCCAATAATTCTTTTCAATCTTTTACCCATCCATGGCGACTTCTAAAAGATCCAAAAGTCTGCTGAGGAAGGAGCAAAATGGAGCAGGGTCATATAATTGCTTCCACAGCATGATCCTCAAGCTCTTTACCTTTAACAGTTTCACAATAAATTTAGGTATCTGCTTCCACTGTAAGACATTACCAACAGCAGTGTTCTTGGATAGGTCCTAATTTTGATAAGCTTGACTTGAAGTGATCCATCATCTGTATAACAATTTGAAGGATGCAAAACTAATGGTTGATATGGAAACTACAGTCAACCAACTACTGAGTGAACAGTTCTACTGGCTGGCTTTTAATGGAGCTACCGAGGACTTGTACATAAAGCTACCATTACACATCAGGCCTACTGGCTGGTACCTGCAGGTCTTAGAATGATCTAGGCTGTCCATTCTTTCCTCTTGGACTAAATCACCTAAGATAACATTACTCAACACAAGCAGCCCAGCAAATTCTAAGTCTGACCTGGAACTCCAGATTTTCTGAAGTAACCCCCATGCCACCTGTGTCAACAACCATGGCTCATTTTAGTCATCACCACCTTGCCAAACGTAACTATCCAAGAACCCAGCTTCTACTTTTTCAATCCCCAAACCATTCTAGAGTCCACCACTTTCCAGTATTTATTTTTATTTTTTATTTTATTTAACATTTGTTGACCAGGAAAGCAACTAAGACAGAGACTATTTTCAGCAGAGGCCCAGGGAGAAATGCTCCAGATGCATGTCTTTGGATTGTGGGAGGAAACCGGAGTACCTGGAGGAAATGCATGCGAATGCAGGGAGAACATGCAAATTCGCACAAAAGGCACTCCAAACAAGAGTTGAACCTTAGAACCTCTTGCTGTGAGGCGACAATGTTAACTGCTGCACCACTGCACCGACCAAGTATGCCATTGAAGATGACAAGGCTCTAACAGTGCACGTTTTAATAACAACTGTAAAGGACTTGCTCTAGTGGGAGAAAGAAAAAACAAACAAAAAAACAATAGCTTAGGGCAATCACCTGGAAACTATCTGGTTAGACATAGGATGTCCCTTTTTTCATGAAAAGGAAAATCTGATCAGCTTTTCTAAAGGATCTAATTCTGTCAAGATAGTTCCTAAGCTGCCTATGCACATCCAGAGCATGCAGAATCTTTTTTTTTTTCCTGGGCAGAAAACTGGGCAAATGAAGGTCTTAATTTGATGTAAATGCTGAAACCACTTTGGGAATAAACCAGGGGGTTGTTTTTAATCTCTGTGGAATATAAAGCAAAGTTCACCCTCAATGTAATTCAGATATGCTTCTTGCAGATGTCAGAGCAATGATCAGTATGGTTTTCAAAGTTAAAAAGCACAAATCATCCAATGAGCGCGTTCAAGATAACAGTCAACTTTTCCAGCACAAAGTTCATACTTCAAGGAGGAGCAACCTATATGTGAAGAAGTCTCAAACAGCATCACTCCTTTCAGAAACTGTTTTACAACAAAGAAAATGGGGGATCCACAGGTAGACATGTAGAAAAGGCTGCAAGACTAACCTCTACAGAGGACTAAGAGAGGTCAGAGGCAAGTAACTCTCACAAATATTCGAGCTGCAGTGGTACAAGATACACAATGGGACCCTAGTTACTGGCTAGGCACCAACTAGAAAATCACTCCTACTTGCCAAAATAGGATTTTCTAGTAGCAGGTTTTCTTGCCTCCTTCAGTACCTGCTGCACGTCCTCATGAAAAAAGTGCTTAAAAGGTGTTTGAACTGAATTATCCAGGTAATCAGCTGAAGTTGATAGAGACTGGGGTTATCAAACTCCATCTCTCTTGTGCGAGAAGATCCAGTCTGTGAGGAAGCTTGTGCTTAATTGCCCTTGGCCAACTCCATAAGAAGGGAGAAAGTACAGTTGTGTACACTTACCATAAATGTAGATGTTTAAGTGTATTCACTGTTGCAGTTATCACTTGTGGGTTATCCCTGCTGTGGTAGCCCTTGGTTGGCCTGAATACCACAGTCAATTTTTTTTTGCGTTGGCTGCAGTCGCCTGTAGTCTGACGGACAGGTCGTCAGTGCTATAAAGCAGGGCAGCAAATGTCATTACATCAGTTTTTCTTGCCCTAACCCGTCAGAAGCACAAGGAAATAAGGAGAAGTGGTCCTGGTGGCCAAAAACCACTGTGGTAAGGTTATCTCCCCTTAGGGGAAGATGCTAAATGGGGGATGGAGGGAGGGAAACTAGGACTGCAACAGTGAATACACTCGAACATCTACATCTATGGTAAGTGTACACAACTGTATTATGTTCTTCGTGTTTCACTGTTGCAGTCAACACACCTATGGGAGGATTCCCAAAGCTGAGGACAGGTTTGGAAGGAAACGTTACGAGTCCTAGGCATGGGTCAGCAGACCCTGCAGAACTGCAGAGACAAACCCTGCCCTAGACTTAGAAAAAAAGAGGTAGGTGGTAATGCTTTGTAGCGGTATGGACAGAGGTCCAGGTGGCAGCTTCCAAGATGTCCCTGGTAGGGACTCCTCTGAGGAAGGCTGTGGAAGTGGAGGCTGTCCTAGTGGAATGGGTATGGATAGACTTGGGGGGGGGGTTCCTATGTAGTCTGTAGCAAAAATGTATACAGTGTGATATCCATTTGGAAATGGGCTTCCCCTCTGCCCCAGGTGCAAAGCTGACAAGTAGTTGGTCTGTTTTTCTGAAAAGTTTAGTACGGTCCAGATAGTATTTGAGTTGTCTGTGCATGTCTAGCGAGTGTAGAATTCTTTCCCCCGTGTTTTGAGGGTTGGCAAAGAGGGTGGATAGGTGTACGGCCTGGCTGAGGGTCACATCAGATACCACTTTGGTCATAAATGAGGGGTTAGTCCTCAGGGAAATCCTGTCTGCATGGAAAATGATGAAGGGCTCAACAGCCATGAGAGCTTGAAGCACTGAAACCCTTCTGGCTGAGGTGATAGCTAGTGGGAAGGCAGTCTTCCAGAAAAGATATTTCAATTCTGTAAAAACAGTAGGTTCGAAAGGAGTTACGGTTAGTTTTTCTAGAACATAATACAGATCCCAGGGTGGCATGGGAGGACTTCTGGGAGGTCTGACATTAGAAGCCCCTCTGAGGAATTGCTTAATAAAAGGATTACAGAAGAGGGGTGGGTCTGAATTGTAATGGGCAGAAATGGCTGAGGCATGGATTTTAATAGGAGAGAGAGGCCACTATTGTGGAACTCGGCTAGGTAATCCATGATAAGAGGAATGGAAGGATGGGAGGTACTGGCCCCTTTGGACTGGCTCCAAGAGCAGAATATTTTCCATTTCCCTGCGTATTATTTTCTGGTGCTGGGCCTTCTGGTCTCTGTGATGATGACTAGGTGTTTAAGTCAAAGAATTAAGGAACATTTGTATGCCATTAGGGTTAAAAATATTAACAATGCATTATATAGACATACACTTAGTTGCATTGATTATAAAAAAAAAATGTTTATTTTCCATTTTAGAACATGTACCGAAAAATATGAGAAGGGGTTGTTTTAACGACTAGGCTGAACAAAGGGAAACTGCTTGGCAGCTAAGGCTGGGGGCTGATGAGCAGCCAGGTATGAATGATACCAATATAGTGTGTTTTTTGAAAGACAAGAGGTTAAAAATTTATAAAAATGTTTAATTCTACGTGAACAGTATTGCTATTTAACATATGTACGTATTGCTTTTATACATGTATTAATTGTTTTTCATAGTACTACTGTTCGTGATTAACAACGGTTTCAGGTGTATTGTTTAATTAGTGAGGGTGTGCTTTTGTAGTATTTAAGTCAATGGACCTGTTTTGGTTTTTACTACCGTTCTGAAGAAGTTCCTGTTGGGACGAAAGCGACAAAGTTTTTTCGCTAGTTCGTGGTGTTATTTCTGGATCCTGCTCCACCTGAGTGGGTTTGTTTTTGGTTGTGTTGTTGTGGCGCTCCATCCTGTGGAAATCTTTCTTCTGTGTTGGCCTCTGTGATGATGTCTAGGACCTATTTGATTAACAGGGATTCCTTATTAGCTTTTAAAGACAAAAAGTTCCAACCAGTAAATAAAGGCACTGCTCCCGGATAAACCTAAACGCTCAATTTTATTCACAGGTACAAATGCAACTAGCGTTTTCGCCACACTAAACAGGTAGCTTCATCAGAGGTTCAGAACAGCGCGTGAACCGTGCTTTAAATAACAATCAGTTATTTTAAAATGAGGCTAAGCCACCATATTTTCTAAATAAATCAATTAAGTGATTAAAAAGGTACATGTCACTAATAAAATAAAACCTTTACAGTGAAACTTTTATCTTTTTGGCTTTTTGAATTAAAAAACAACACATTAACAAAGTGCATGTTAAATAAAACATTTATACAATATTGAATAGAGTAACACACTCAAACACAAACTAACTGTGCTTTTTTGTGTATTCACCAAAAAGCATGAATTTTAGTAGCTGTAAAAGCACTTGGTTCAACCAAAGTAATGTTTTTTATTTTATTTAAAAACAACTAAATAAACAATGCCAAGTAGTATCAAAACCAACCCTGAAAAATTGAATACCTATTTGGCATAAAAGCATGGCTAAAAGAATATATGTATAGGAAGCCTACAAAAACATAACTTTAAAGTAGTACAAAACTCTGCCTAACAAGACCATTGGTTAAATGTCAGGAGGTACACAATTGCAGTGTCACCTCATATATGACTTAAGCTTCAAATAAGGTGCTATGTTGCAGCTTTCGTTCAAGCCGGGTGCATTAAAAGCGTCCAGCTTGAGCTGCCATAGTAACTCTCTAATTTCCAACAACAAAGATGTGGGGCCACCCCTACTAGAAGCTGGTAGATGGTCAATTCCCATAAACAAGAAAGCATGCTCAGGGAAAGAGTCAATGTGTTTAGCCAAAGCGTTCTCACTTTTCTTGTTTTTAATAGCATAAACATGCTGATAAATCCTGTCTTTAAACCTTCTATCGGTCTTCCCGACATAAAAGGCAGGACAGCAAGAACAAAATGCGATGTAAATAATTGACTTTGTATTACAATTTATTCTATGACAAATGGTAAATTTTTTTCTCTCTAAAGAGAAAAAACTACCTGTTTTAATATGAACACAAAAGTTACAGGAACCACAAGCAAAAGACCCCTTAGTTCTAGAAGAGTTGTCTCCAGGTGTACTGATTTGGAGAAGGTCCTTTATATTACGCCCTCTCCTAAAGACCATCAGCGGTTTATCACCAAGTTTATTGAGCAAAGGTCCATTACTGGAGATAAAAGCCCAATTCTTATATAAAATATCCTGTATCTCTAAGGAGTTCAAATTGAATGTCGAAATGAAACTACATGGGAACACTTTAGTTAGAGTACCTACTGGACTAGCGTCGGAGGAACTTGAGTTCACAATCACATCCCCAGGTGGCCCCTCACACTCAGACATTAAGGAAGTTGTAGAAAGAAGTGGTTTATAAAAGCCACTATTTCTTTTATGCCTTACTTCAACTGTCAAGTCGTCTATCAAACGCTGCGGGTATCCCCGATTGGTAAATAAGTTACTTAGAATCTCACATTCTAGTAAAAAGTCCTCAAACTCACTGCACATGCGAACAGCCCTCACAAGCTGGCCTTTTACTATGGCTCTTTTTTGCTTGGGAGGGTGTGAACTAGTATAGTGGAGGAAGGAGTTCACGTAGGTGTCTTTTCTAAAAATTTCTGATCTAAATGAACCTGGTTGACTACCCCTAGATAGCTTGACATCCAAATAATTAATTACCTCTGTGCCGAAACAATGTGTAAACCTCAAAAAGGGAGTTGTTCGATTCAAGAAGCTAACAAACTGGTCTGCTGTACTAGAATCCCCTTTGAAAAAAACAAAGATATCATCCAGAAAGCAGGTATAAAATACTATTTTGTCACTCCACTCTGGATTACTAAATACATACTTCCTTTCCCAGAATGCCATGAACAAGTTGGCAACGGCTGCTCCACAAGGGGAGCCCATGGCAACACCTCGTTTCTGGATATAAACCTCCCCCTCAAAGGTGAAAAAATTAGAAGTAAGGATGATGTCAAGCAATTCAGTGATGTTGTTAATCTCACTTAAAGGGGCTCCAAGTTCTATCAGGAGAAGCTCTATCCACTCTAGGGCTTCTTGGTGTGGTATAGATGTGTATAAATCCACCACATCGATGGTCAAAAAATTAGTCCCCTCTACCTCTGGTATTTTATTTACTTCAGATAGAAAAGACCAAGAATCCTTGCATATACTAGGTAACAGTTCCACATATTTTTTAAGCAGTGAATCAACGTATTTGGAACAGGGGTAAGTGATGGACGCCCTTCCATCGATAAGAGCTCTCATTGGTGGATCCCCAAGGTTTTTATGGACCTTGGGAATTCCAAACATCACAGGGGTTCTAGCATACAGGATGTCTATGTATTTAAAGGTGTCTTCATCAATTCTTCCACTAATAAACAGGTCTCTAAAATACCCTCTTGTTCTTTTTGAGCACGTATTCATCTCATTAGTGGAAGACTTATTATAAGAATTAGAGTCTAACACCTTGTACATCCGTTCGACATAGTCGCTTTGCTCAAATATGACTAACCCTCCCCCCTTATCAGGTTTTATAATTCTAACACCTGCAAAATGCAAAGCATTAAGAGCTAAAAGTTGCTCTTTTGAGATATTAAACTGGCTAGGGTTGTTCCTGCAAGAATTCGCCATGTGTCTAATATCCAACTCACAAATACACTCGAACATTTTTAATGTGACGTGAAGTGGTGGATTAAACACGCTTGACAGTTTTAATTTGGGGACAGAAGATTTTTCCATGTCACTCAATAATAGTTTAAAATTCAACTTCCTCACATAACACTTTAGGTCCAATAGGACCCTTGCAACGTCACATTTCCTGGACGGAACAAAGGTGTTACCCAGAGCTAACAGTTCTACCAATTCGGGTTCTAAGGTCAGTGATGAAAAATTATAAATTGTAAAATCCCCCTTCTTGTTTACAATAATCTTTGGTAAAACAACGTCTGACTCAAGGTTAGCACTATTAGCTAGTTCCAATTCCTGTTCCCCTTGCGTTGTCTTAGGTTGTTCCTGTTCCCTAAAAAATTATTATTCTCTTTGTTTTGGTTAACATTGGTTTCATTAAAGGAACAAGAAACTGGTGGGTCATTCTGACCCCCATTTTTCTGCCCCCTATTTTGGTTCCTGTTGCTTCTACGAAGAGGTTGTTCCCCTCCCAAGTTGTTAGAATTTCCATCTATGTTATCTAAGTCATCTGTACTTTCAGCACCAATAGGATCAGATGAATTCACTTTGCCAGGGTTATCCTGGCAACACAAGTTAGGGAAAGCTCTGTCTTTAGAGTAGGCAAGCCTATCCCTATATAACTTCTTCGATTTATTTACTTTGAGCTTAACCATGTACGTGTCTATACTGGAAAAGATACGTGAATGGTCAAACTTAAATTGTGCAAACGCCCTATCAATTTTAATTTCACCATCCAACAAGCACACTTCCTCAGTTAGACATTCAATAGCAACAGAATAATGTTTAACAAGTAATTCCAGTAGTTGTATACCTTGCATTTGAAACAAGGCCTTTAAATCAGTTAAAAAAACATTACCATTAATAAGGTTTGAGGGCGTAAAACAAGTTCTCAACCCCTTAGGAATGATGCCTTCATTTAGGCATTGTTTAAAATACGCCACTTCTAGTTGTAATTTACGTAATTTCAATGTCTTAGAATCAAGCAGCTTCAGTTTGTCTGATAAAGAGGTTCCCGAAGTGGCAGCCGGGACCTGGTTCTGCACCAACGAAGAGTCACTGGTAAATTTATTGAAAATAAAAAAATCACCTGTATTATGTATCCATTCGGATATTGTCCCTTCGCCAATAAGTGCGTTTACAAGACCCGTATTATCAGTAGCTGCCTTAGACTGAAAATTGGAAGACTCATTTAGAACAGAACTAGTCCCAGAGTTTAGCGCTCTCATCGGTTGCGCTGCCGGTATGGATCCTTGTGAATCAGTCACCGCTCTGCTGGTAAAAGCACGGTTGAAAGAGCCCTCTGTTACCAGCTTTCTGGATGATATCTTTGTTTTTTTCAAAGGGGATTCTAGTACAGCGGACCAGTTTGTTAGCTTCTTGAATCGAACAACTCCCTTTTTGAGGTTTACACTGTTTCGGCACAGAGGTAATTAATTATTTGGATGTCAAGCTATCTAGGGGTAGTCAACCAGGTTCATTTAGATCAGAAATTTTTAGAAAAGACACCTACGTGAACTCCTTCCTCCACTATACTAGTTCACACCCTCCCAAGCAAAAAAGAGCCATAGTAAAAGGCCAGCTTGTGAGGGCTGTTCGCATGTGCAGTGAGTTTGAGGACTTTTTACTCGAATGTGAGATTCTAAGGAACTTATTTACCAATCGGGGATACCCGCAGCATTTGATAGACGACTTGACAGTTGAAGTAAGACATAAAAGAAATAGTGGCTTTTATAAACCACTTCTTTCTACAACTTCCTTAATGTCTGAGTGTGAGGGGCCACCTGGGGATGTGATTGTGAACTCAAGTTCCTCCGACGCTAGTCCAGTAGGTACTCTAACTAAAGTGTTCCCATGTAGTTTCATTTCGACATTCAATTTGAACTCCTTAGAGATACAGGATATTTTATATAAGAATTGGGGCTTTTATCTCCAGTAATGGACCTTTGCTCAATAAACTTGGTGATAAACCGCTGATGGTCTTTAGGAGAGGGCGTAATATAAAGGACCTTCTCCAAATCAGTTCACCTGGAGACAACTCTTCTAGAACTAAGGGGTCTTTTGCTTGTGGTTCCTGTAACTTTTGTGTTCATATTAAAACAGGTAGTTTTTTCTCTTTAGAGAGAAAAAAATTTATCATTTGTCATAGAATAAATTGTAATACAAAGTCAATTATTTACATCGCATTTTGTTCTTGCTGTCCTGCCTTTTATGTCGGGAAGACCGATAGAAGGTTTAAAGACAGGATTTATCAGCATGTTTATGCTATTAAAAACAAGAAAAGTGAGAACGCTTTGGCTAAACACATTGACTCTTTCCCTGAGCATGCTTTCTTGTTTATGGGAATTGACCATCTATCAGCTTCTAGTAGGGGTGGCCCCACATCTTTGTTGTTGGAAATTAGAGAGTTACTATGGCAGCTCAAGCTGGACGCTTTTAATGCACCCGGCTTGAACGAAAGCTGCAACATAGCACCTTATTTGAAGCTTAAGTCATATATGAGGTGACACTGCAATTGTGTACCTCCTGACATTTAACCAATGGTCTTGTTAGGCAGAGTTTTGTACTACTTTAAAGTTATGTTTTTGTAGGCTTCCTATACATATATTCTTTTAGCCATGCTTTTATGCCAAATAGGTATTAAATTTTTCAGGGTTGGTTTTGATACTACTTGGCATTGTTTATTTAGTTGTTTTTAAATAAAATAAAAAACATTACTTTGGTTGAACCAAGTGCTTTTACAGCTACTAAAATTCATGCTTTTTGGTGAATACACAAAAAAGCACAGTTAGTTTGTGTTTGAGTGTGTTACTCTATTCAATATTGTATAAATGTTTTATTTAACATGCACTTAATGCACTTTGTTAATGTGTTGTTTTTTAATTCAAAAAGCCAAAAAGATAAAAGTTTCACTGTAAAGGTTTTATTTTATTAGTGACATGTACCTTTTTAATCACTTAATTGATTTATTTAGAAAATATGGTGGCTTAGCCTCATTTTAAAATAACTGATTGTTATTTAAAGCGCGGTTCTCGCGCTGTTCTGAACCTCTGATGAAGCTACCTGTTTAGTGTGGCGAAAACACTAGTTGCATTTGTACCTGTGAATAAAATTGAGCGTTTAGGTTTATCCGGGAGCAGTGCCTTTATTTACTGGTTGGAACTTTTTGTCTTTGCTGGTTTGTCTTCGTCTTGTATATTCGGAGTGTTATTAGCTTTTAAGGTATAAGCCATGCTGAAAGATGGAGGGTCTATGTCTGGGTGCAGTATTCTCCCCCTCCCCTGGGTCAAGTGGTCTAAGATTAGGGGAAGCTACTTGGGGGGCTGTAACGTCAGGCTCCGCAGTATGGGGTACCAATGCTGTCTGGGCCAATCTGGAGCAATGAGGATGGCCTTTGGTCTCTCCTCCTTTATTTTGATCAGTACCTTGGGAATAAGGGACAAAGAAGGGAGCCCATATACAAACAGGGAGTTCCAGGGGAAGGTCAAGGCATCCACCTTCCATACTTGGAGATGATATTCCCTGGTACAGAACTTTTGCAGCTGGTGGCTGAGGTGCGAGGCAAAAAGATCCACTTCCGGAGTTCCCCACTCCTGAGTGATTTGCAGTAAGAGTTCCCTGTGGAGCTGCCATTCATGGGGGTCCAGTAAGTTTCTGCTTAAGTGGTCTGCCAGGGTGGTGTTGACCCCTGGTAGGTATTGGGCAATTAGGTGCAACAGGGGGTAAGATTATGTCTTACCCTGTTTGTTGATATACCACATTACTGTGGCGTCTGTTTTTATAAGAATCCCTGTCCTGAGATGGGGTTTGAAAGATGTCAGAGCCTTTTGTACTGTCATCATTTCTTTCTGATTGATGAGCAAATGAAGTTGCTGGGCATCCCAAAGACTTGGGTGCATCTGCCTGCTAGGCGAGTGCCCCAAGCAAAGTCTGAAGCATCGGTGGTGATGGTCTGGCCGGCAGGGAGGAGGATGAAGGGAAGACCCTTGTTCCTGGTACAGGCCTCTGCCCACCAGAGGAACTCAACCCTTATACAAGGGATCACAGGGAGAGAGGTCTCCGGGGACTGAGTGCTGGCACCAAAGGTTCTTCTTTAGATACCACTGAAGTTTTCTTATGTGAAGCCTGGCCAAAGAAATGAGAAGGATGCAAGATGCCATGTATCCCAGGGCTTGCAGGAACTTCCTCGTGGTGAGGTGACTTCTGGAAGCCAGCTGGGTAAAGAAGGGAGCAGGAAGCTCTGCTTTTCTAGGGACAGGAAGGCCATTTGGGATGCTGTGTCTAGCAGAACTCCCAAGAAAATGATCTTCTTGGTTGGATTTTGCTTGGATTTCTTCTCGTTTATGGTGAACCTTAGGGAAGTTAGGAGTGATTTAACAAAGAGAAGGTCTTGGAGCAGCTTTTCTTTGCACTCTGCCTTGAATGAGGCAGTCATCCAGGTAAGGGTAAATCTGTACACTTCTTTGTCTGCAGAATGCTATGGCCAGGGCCAAGCATTTGGTGAATACTCTGGGTGCAGTAGATAAGCCAAAGTGCAGCACAGAGAAATGAAAGTGTTGTCAGCCTGCTCTGAAGCGAAGGAATTTCCTGTACGATTCCCTGATGGGGATGTGGAGGCAGGCATCTTTTAGGTCTAGGGTCACTAGCCAGGCATTTTTTGTTAGCATAGGCAGCAGCTGCTGCAAAGTTAGCATTTTGAATCTGGGGACCACCAGGGAGGTCAGAATGGATAGATCCAGGATGGGGCACAAAGTGCCCTCTTTTCTAGGAACAAGGAATAGTCTGGAATAAAATCCTTTGCCTGTTTGATCTGAGGGGACAGGTTCCATTGCCCCCTGGGATATGAGAGTTTGTACCTGTTTCAATGCCTCTGCCCACTGATTTGGAGGCAAGTCTGGGTACCCTCTTGGAATTGGGAGTTTGCTGAAAGATAATTTGTATCCCTGAAAAATGATCTGTAGGACTCATTGGTTCTTTGTTACAGAAAGCCAATTGTCTTTGAAGAGGGACAGCCTTCCTCTGAGTTTTTGGTGAGGGAAGGGAGGGGGGAGGGGAAGTCATTGGGAGTGTTTGCCATAGAAGGTTGGCTTAGAACTCCTTGGCTTAAAGACAGAAGTGGTCCATTGTTTGCTTCTCTGCTGGCCCTGGGATAGGGGCCTGGACGGTCTGTCCCTGTGGGGCTGACCTTGGCCCTGTCTACTAGGTGCAGAGAAGGTCCAGTGCTTAGAGGGAAAGTTCCTGCTGAACTTGGGAGATGGAACCGGAAAGAAATCTTTTACTGTTTGCATAGATTTTGCTTTGTCTTCCATCTTTTTAAGCACCTCTTCTGCCTTTTCCCCCCAAACAAGCGCTCCTTATCCACGGCTGCATCAATAAGCTTAGACTTGACATGATCAGGGAGAAGTTGTACCTTCAGCCATGCATGTCTCCTAATAACAGATCCGGTCACTGCTGCCCTGCTACAGGCTTCTAGGGCATCATATCCACATTGTAATGAGTGTCTGGCCACTTGACAAGCAGAGTGCAGTAAATCTGCTAACTCTTTTGAATTGGCACAGACACGAAAGGAAGCAATTTTCTGTTTTAATAGTTCCAAAGTGTGTTGTTGATATTTCAACATATGGAACTAACGATTGAGTGCTCTGATAGCCAAGGTTGCAGAGGTGTACACTCTTTTTTGCCCCATTTGTCCAGAACTCTGGAGTCCTTGTCAGAACTAGTCTTAGCTCCTTTAGGTCCCTGTGTAATGACCTCTAGGTCTGCAGCAGGATTTCTGTACAGGTATTTGTGACAATCCGGTACTCTGTAGTACCTGTCAGGTTTACTGGGCGCGGGAGGGAGGGCATCAGGGGTAAGCTTGCTTCATGGAAAACATCATCCACCGCTTCTAAAATAGGAGGGATGGCTAGGGGTCTGTGCTGGGGCAGATCCAGAAACTCTCTAAGCCTTTTCTTAGACTGCGGAAAGTCCTGAGATTCCCATTGGAAATGTTCCCTGAGGGAGTGAAGTGTTTCTCCAAAGGAAAGGTCCTCTGGAGGTGAGGCAGAAGGGATGGATTCCTCTGCATCTGAATCCTCATAAGCAGTTAAGGGATGCTGTTCTTCAAAAACTCAACAGTCAGATTCCTCAGAATCCTGTTCTGTCAATTTCTGGAGAAGGGTGCCTTTTCCTTTTAGAAGTTGTGGCCCGAGTACCCTGGATAAGGGAAATGAGATCCTCTGCCATTTTCAGCATTTGTGCTTGGGTTGGTGGAGCAGTAGCAAGATGGTGGCTAGAAGATTTCCTAGGAATGGCCTGGCTTCTAGGTCTGAGAGAATCCGGTCTGAGAGAAACGGTAGTCAGGAGAGAAAACCTTGGTTTCTGTCTAGATTCGGTAGGGTGAAAGACCTCCTCGGAAGCCAATGCCTGCATCGCAGCTCCACACCCAAGTAAGGCAGAGACAGCCAGAGGCCCATTAGACAAAGAAGATTTTTGAGGCATACTGGACTCCGAATGGGTCTCAGAGGCCTGCGTAGATATCGAATCGGGCATCAGGGGCTGCAAAAGCACCTCAATGAATTCTGGAGAACTGATGACCTGCTTAGTGGTAGAGTGTTCAGAAGGCTTAGCCTTGTGTGGTCTTGTTTCTATCTTTATATCTACATTTTTTCGGAATATCCACAGATTCTTGGCTGATGGATGCCATATCGGAATGCAAAGATGGAACACGAAAATAAGTCTACAAAAAGAGTTCTACGGCGAATGGTTCTCGCATTAAAGAGGGCACAGAACCGGCAACAGGGAATGTTGTGGTCTAGGCCTAAACAAGTGACGCAGTAAGAATGGAAGTCTCTGTGTGGGCTCTGCTGTCCACAGGCGAGACAATTGTTAACTTTTAGACATCAGTTAGTGCAAGAAAAAAGGATCCATATTGGGGTACTCAGCTTTAGACGTTTTCAGCTGAAATTCAACTTCTGGTAGCGACCGACCAGCACTCATGTGAACTGCTTCTATGGGCTCCACGGCAAGAACGACTAATGTAATGACATCGGCTGCCTTGCTTTATAGCACTGATGACCTGACATCAAACTACAGCTGAAGGCAGCCAATGCAAAAAAAAAAATTGACACTGGTATTCGGGCCGACCGAGCGCTACCACAGCAGGGATAACCTTCAGGAGATGACTGCAACAGTGAAACACGAAAAACATCCAGTGTTGCCTGGGCCAAGAGGGAGTCACCACTATGATTTTTGGTGTGTCCCTCTGAATCTTCAGAATTACTCTGGATATCAGTGAAAAAACAAGGGAACATTTCCGTCCATGGGAATGAAAACATATCCATTTCTAGGCTTGCTTACAAGGAAGCCCTGGTACACACTTTGTTTAATTTTTCACCTTTAATTGTACATTCTGAAAGGAGGCAAACACCTCTAGCTGAAGTGTTCCCCTCAAATTGATCAGCTTCTGGAAGACCTCCCCATTCAATTTCCAATCATGAGGGTATTTCCTGGTCCTGCTCAGTTTGTCTGCTATGATGTTTTGCTCTGACAAAATTTAAGATACTTGGAGGGTTAAGGAATGGTGTACAGCTACCTCCTAAACCTTTATAGCCAGACTGCATAAACAGTGCAACCTTGCATTTCCCTGCTTGTTTACAGACAATACCACAGTCATGTGGCACACTATCACTTGTAAAGGTCCTGTAATCATAGGTAGAGATGAGATTTCAAGGCATGGATGACAGCCATCAGCTCCTTTATAGTCATGTTCTTTGGTCTGTCTGAAGGACATCACAAGCTTTGCACCTTTACCCCCAAGGGAACTGCTCTCCAAACAAAATGTGTCTGTAAAGAGAGATCGGTTTATAAACTGAGGAGAAAGGTGACTTGCACTCAGCTAAATTTATCATCTCCACCAATGCAGTTCAGTTTTTAGAAAGCCTAAAAGAAAGTTATATACTTACCGTAACTTGGCATCTGTGTTATCCTACATCATTATTCTTCACAGAAGGGTCTTGGATCCAACATCGGATCTGACCTGGCAACTTCAGCATAGATGGATCCAAGGCTCAAGCTCCTCCCTCTCCCATAATCCCTTGCTGCCCTCTAGCCCTCAGATCACGTTTGCCAACAAGGCTAATAATGCTACTCACAAAAAAGTAGAAAGGAAAAAGGTGTCCTAGACCCACAACACTCAACTTCCTCAGAAGATCCAACGAGGAGGGGGTGGCAGGAGGGGAAATGTGAGAAATAATACCATAGGATAACACAGACTCCAAGTTATGGTAAGTACATAACTCTTTATCTGATGTTATCCATGTCATTATTCCTCACAGAAGGATCAGAGATCCCAGCTACCATACACCCTGAGAGGACTCAAGAAAGGACATGTCGAAGCACTGTGGAACCAAAGGAAGCCCTGTTCTTGGAAACCAAATCCAGCTTGTAATGAGATATAAAGGTGTGAGAATTAGACCAAGTGGCAGCAGCACAATCATAATCAATGGACAGTTTGGCCATGAAAGCTGAGGAAGTAGCCACGGGCCTAGTAGAATGAGCCCGAACATTCCCTGGAACATCAAGATGTTTGTTGGCATAGACTGCAGAAATACTGCTGGAGATCAATTTAGAAATATACACCTTAGAAATGGGGAGGCCACGTCTATTCAGGGAAAAAGCCACAAAGAGCAGATCTGATTTGCGAAACTCCTTTGTCCTATGTAGATAAAATTGGAATTGTCTGTGTACATCGAAAGTATGTAAAATGTACTCTCCTTCATTGGAATAATTGGGAAAGAAAAAGTACAGTTTTGTACCTACCATAAATGTAGATGTCCGATATATATGCAACTGCAGTCCTGACATATGGGTTGTCCTGCCTCAGGCAGCCCTTCGGTCGGACGGATTCCAAAGTCTGGGTCCGGCGTCGGCTGATGTCACCTCCTCCCCGACGTCAGAGCGGCTGGGGTATAAAGGCATCCGCAGACGCCATCTTCTTCAGTGTTTCTTGCCCCAGATGCCAGGTGCCCTCCAAAGGCGGCTAAATTTGGTGAATGGATAAAAAATTCCAGACATGCACAACAGTAATAAACAGATACACCATAACAGATATCCCCAGCTAATAGAGTAAAGGGGGGAATGGACCCAAAAGGAAAAAAGCAGAGGGGTAGGAGGGAGGGAAAACCTGACTGCAGTTGCATATCTATCAGACATCTACATTTATGGTAGGTACAAAACTGTACTATGTCCTTCAAGAATGCAACTGCAGTCCTGACATATGGGTTGAATACCATAGCCAAGCTGGGGGTGGTTGGATCTAAGAAAGGGATGGTGTAGCTAAAATGCCCTGCAGGACTGCCGAAGCAAAGCCTGCTCGGGATCTGGAGTATAAAGGCAGGTTGTAGTGTTTGGTAAATGTATGCACAGAGCTCCATGTAGCAGCCTCTAGAATGTCCTTTGTAGCCACTCCTCTTAGAAAGGCTGTGGATGTGGCTATAGCTCTGGTGGAGTGTGGCCTAATATTGGCTGGCACACCTTTTCCATGGAAAGAGTAACAGAATCTGATTTGAAATTGTTTGTTTGGAGATTGCCTTTCCTTGCACTCCAGCAGCATAGGCTACAAATAGTTGGTCAGACTTTCTGGTGGTCTTTGTTCTGTCCAAGTAGTAGCGTAATTGTCTGTGTATGTCCAAAGTGTGCAGCAGCTTTTCCCCTTATTTTGAGGATTGGGAAAGAAAGTAGGCAGGTGAATTGCTTGATTTAGAGACACCCTGGATATCACTTTTGGCATGAATGAAGGATTGGTTCTTAGAGAAACTCTGTCCTGATGAAAAATGAGAAAGGGAGGTACTGCCATGAGGGCCTGTATCTCCGAGACTCTTCTTGCTGATGTAACTGCCAACAGGAAAACCGTTTTCCAGGAGAGAAATTGCATTTCTGAAGATGCTGCTGGTTCAAAAGGAGGAAGAGTTAATTTTTCCAAGACGAAATTGAGGTCCCATGCAGGTACTGGTGGTTTTCTGGGAGGTTTGATATTCTTTATCCCTCTTAGAAACTGTCTTAGCAAGGGATGCGAAAACACAGGTGGGTCACAGTTGTATTTTGCTGAAGCGTGAATTTTTATGGAAGAATATGAGGGGCCACTATGAAACATTTCCGCCAAGTTTTCTAATATCTGTGGTATGCTCATTACTGATGCATCCTGACCCTTGTTGGCATTCCAGATGATGAATCTGTTCCACTTGGCTGAATACGTTTTTCTGGTGGAAGGTCTGCGTGCTTCCAGCAAGATTTCTTGAACTTTTTTGGAAAGAGAGATATGGGTAAAAGTCATGGAACCCTCCAAGCTGTCAGCTGCAATGTTTGCATGTTTTGATGAACAGTCCTGTAATTGTGCTGAGTTAGAAGCAGAGGCCATTGAGGCAAGTGCCACGGTTTGGTGTGAGTTATGCTCAGCAGCAATGGATACCAGTGCTGCCTTGGCCAGTCTGGAGCTATCAGAATTCCTTTTGGTTGTTCTGCTTTGATCTTCAGTAACACCTTGGGTCAGTAATGGTAGAGGAGGGAATGCATAAATTGTTAGGGAATTCCAGCTGAAGGAGAGAGCATCCGTTCTCCAGGCTAGAGGATGGTGCGTCCTTGTACAGAACTTCTCCAGGAGATGATTGAGGTGAGAAGCAAAGAGATCTATGTCCGGTCTTCCCCATGCACTTGTTATTTGTGAGAAAACGTGTGGATGCAGCATCCATTCGTCCGGATCCAAGAAATTTCTGCTCAGCCTGTCCGCCAGAACATTGTCCTTGCCTGGAACAAACTGGGATTGCAAGTGGATGTTCAGTTTCAGGGATTTTTCCCAAAGAGTCATTGTTAGTCTGCAGAGGGGATAAGAATGAGTGCCTCCCTGCTTGTTTATATACCACATGACAGTGGTGTTGTCTGTCCTTATTAGCAGATGACCTTGCTGAAGGGATGTTCCGAAGGCCTCGATTGCATGTATCACTGCCAACATCTCTTTTTGATTTATGTGCAGATGCATTTCCCTGGGAGTCCATTGCCCTTGAATGCATCTGCCCTCCATGCGCCCCATCCATGATCTGAGGCGTCTGTTGTAATGGTTTGACTTGCTAGAGGTTTGTTGAAAGACATGCCTTTGTTTAAATGACTTGAGCCCACCACAAAAATTCCCTTTGCAGGCATGGAATGAGTGGTATTACGTCTTCTAGATTGTGGCTGTGTTGAGTCCATAAGCTTTTTAGGTACCAATGTAGCTTTCTCATGTGTAGTCTTGCCAGAGGGATCAGAAGAATGCAAGATGCCATGAACCCCAGGGCCTGCAGGATTTTCCTTGCAGTCAGCTGGGTGAGCTTTGCCAGGCTTTTGAAGTAATCTGGTAAATGTTCTTGTTTCTCCTCTGTGAGGAAAGCCATTTGCGATTGTGTGTCCAGTTTGGCTCCTAGAAAAATAATCTGTTGGGATGGCAGTAGTCTTGGTTTTTGAATGTTGACTGTGTATCCCAAAGCCTGTAGTAATTGAATGACATAGTCCAAGTTTCTTATCAAGGTTTGTTTGCTGTCTGCTTGTATAAGGCAGTCGTCCAGGTAAGGGTATATTTGAATCCCCTGGAGCCTGCAATGTGCAATTACTGATGCCAGGCATTTCGTGAATACTCTGGGCGCAGTAGATAAGCCAAACGTCAATGCTGAGAATTGATAATGCTCTGACCCTGCAAGAAATCGGAGGTATCTTCTGCAACTGTGTCTGATTGGGACATGCAGGTATGCCTCCTTGAGGTCCAGAGTAACCAGCCAAGACCCCTTGCCCAGCATGGGAAGGAGTTGCTGTAACGTCAGCATTTTGAATTTTGGCACAATGAGAAAAGTGTTTCGAGTGGACAAGTCCAGGATAGGTCTCCATTGCTTTTCTTTTCTTGGAACAAGGAACAGTCTTGAATAGAATCCCTGGCCTTGTTCCTGAGGAGGAACCTTTTCTATTGCTTTTATTTGTAACAGCTTTGAAACTTGTATGAGTGCCTCTGCCCTTTGATTTTGTGGCAGGTTTGGCATGCCTTGTCTCGTTGGTAAGGTATGGAAGTGGAACCTGTAACCTTTGTCTACTATGTCCAGAATCCATTTGTCCTTGGTTAAAATGTGCCAGTTCTTTGAGAATAAGGATAATTTTCCGCCTAGAGGTGCTTCTCTTTGAGCCTTGGTCGGTGTGAAAGTCAAGTCATTGTGATTGTCCCTGTGGTGCAGCTGAACTCCCCGCGCCACTTCTCTGATTTGGTGGTTGCCATTGGCGGCCCCTGTAGGAGCCTCGGTATTGCCCTCTACCTCGAGCACGCCTGTTTTTTTCCCCTTTGAAACTTGTCAGTGTCCGGAAAGGACCAATTCTTTGAAGGCCAATTCCTGCTGAATCTGGGTGGCTGAACCTGGAGGAAATCCTTGACTGTCTGTACTGATTTAGCCTTTTCCTCAATAGACTTCAACACATCCTGTGCATTAGCACCAAAAAGCTTCTGTTTTTCCAGAGGTGCATCTAGGAGCTTTACTTTAACATGGTCTGGCAGTGGCTGTTCTTTCAACCAAGCATGTCTACGTATAACGACCCCTGTCATAGCTGCCCTACATGAAGCTTCCAATGCATCATAACCACACTGAAGAAAATGATTGCTAACCTGCCGAGTGTTATGAACCAAATCCTGCAATGCCTTTCTATCTATAGGCTCAGGAGAGGCTAACTTTTTCTACAAATCATCCATTAAGTAATCCTGGTACTGAAACATATGAAAAAGGCAGTTAAGTGACCTCATGGCAAGGGTGGAAGAGGTATAAACATTTTCTGCCCCATCTCTCCAGGGACCTAGATTCTCTGTCCGCGGGCAAAGGGTTTTTGGCCGAGGAAGTAGCCACTCCTTTGGGCCCCTGAGAAATAGTTTCTAGATCCAAGGAGTGGGCCTTAGAGATGCTTGAGTTTCAGGAACCCTGTAATATCTGTCTGGCTTGACAGGAGCAGGAGGGAGAGAATCAGGGGAAGCACTGGAGTCTGAGTATACATCATCCAAGACATCCAACACTGGAGGAATAGCTAATGGTCTGTGCTGGGGTAACTTAAGGAAGGTACGTAGCCTTTTCCTGGAGTCAGAGAATTCCTGACCCTGCCACTGAAAATGTTCTCTCATGGAGTGGAGAACTTCTCTGAAATAAATATCCTCTGGAGGAGAGGCAGAAGGAATTGATTCCTCAGCATCAGAGTCCTCGTAGGCCTGGAAGGATTCTTCCTGGGTATCTGAGTGCTCTGAATCCCCAGAGGCTTCATCTGAAGAGAGGGTGTCTGTTTGCTCAGTTCTAGGCCTTTTATCTGCAGGTGGCTGAGAACCTCTGTCTGGGTGCGGCTGAGAACCTCTGATTAGAGAGATTAGATCTGCAGCTAGAGTCATGATCCGTTTATCAGAAGAAGGGCCCTGGGAAAAAGATTTAGGAGGATGGGCCTTAGCCTGGCTGGCAGCCTTAGCACGTGTGTAGGCCTTGATGGACATGGAGACTGGAGGCCTAACCGCCCCACGTGCAGGAGTAACTTTATCCACAGGTATGGTGTCAGGTAAATCTTGAGCTTCGGGTTCGGGAGGAAAATCAACAACCGGCACCAGGGAAACCTCCGGGACCGAAGTACGCGGTAAAGTGGTGTTGTCGGCCTGGAGCGGTTGAATTACCGCCTCCGAAGAGACCGATGCACTCGCGGAAGGCTTAGGCGTGGTATCGGTGGAAGACGCGGGCTGAGGATGTCGGTCCCGGTCCTTACGTTTTTTGGAAATATGTGCTGTCGGTTGTTCCAACGGCATGATATAAGCGTATTTTTCGCCAAAAAAGTCTTCGGCAAATTCTGCCCGGCGCCTGAGTGTGCACTTATTAAAGCAAGCACAGGCTGAAACGTCGTGGTCTGGACCCAGGCAGGGAAGGCAGTAAGAATGGAAGTCTTTATGAGGTATTTGTTTACCACAAGACAAACAATTAACCTTTTCAATTTTTTCTGACATCGGCTGAGGCAAGAAAAATGTTCCCCAACGGGGTACTTAGCTTTTTGATGACTTCGGTAACTGAAAACACAGGAGCTGACCGACCGGCACTTGCGAACTGCTTCTGCTTCGGGCACCGCGCGGCAAGAAAGACTGAAGAAGATGGCGTCGGCGGATGCCTTTATACCCCAGCCGCTCCGACGTCAGGGAGGAGGTGACATCAGCCGACGCCAGACCCAGACTTTGGAATCCGGCCGACCGAAGGGCTGCCTGAGGCAGGACAATCCATATGTCAGGACTGCAGTTGCATTCTTGAAGGACATCTGGTAACTGAATATTTTGGTTTAGATTGGATTCAGAGCAAAAAGGATAAAAAGGATTGGTCTAAGACTCTCTATCCTTGTGAAAGACCATATATGGAGGAGCAATTGAAAAAGCTTGCAACTTGGACACCCTATTAGCTGAAGTTATGGCCACCAGCCTTAACTGGCGGCCTTAGAAGGAAAATGCCTTTCATGAAAGCTTTACAGAGCCTGGAAAAGAATGTAGGCGCTCTGTTTAAGAAAACTAGAAATCGCCACCAGCCAGAGCTTAACAGTAGAGAAACTTGCAATGTGGAATGAAGAACATCTTGCCCCGTCCTGAAAAAGTGAAGACAATAACAAGAGGATATCTGATACAGAAGCGGAAAAAGGATCCATATTCCTGTTCTTAGCCAGATAGAAAACCTTTTCCATTTGCTACTATAAACCTTTCTAGTGGAAGGTTTCCGGGAGTCTAGGATAATATTCTTCATGGGGGAAGCTAGCCTGGACTGGTTCAAAATCACTGGAATTGGAGAAACCATGTGGTTAGGCAAAGAGTCCTAAGATTTTGAAGAGGAAGCCCTTAAGGATGGGAGATCAGCTCCTGAAGGGGATCCAGTATCCAAGAGGGATACTTCATATGAAACCTGAGGAAGGGGAACCACGGTTGATGAGGCCAGGAAGGGGCAATGAAGATCAAGGATGCTCTCAAGCATTGCACTTTCTGCCAAACTTTGGGAATAAGAGGGCCAGGAGGATAAGCACAGAGGAGACCCAGAGGCCAATCGTGGACTAGAGTATCCCTTGGTGACTCCCTGCATGGGGGGGGGTCAGGGAAAAGTACACACTGCATATGTTATTGGTTGGGGAGGCAAACAGGTCACAGAACAGCTAACCCCAGAGATCAAAAATCTGCATTACTACCAACAGATTGAGGGACCACTCTTGAGGACTCGAGATGGTTGTGCTGAGTTTGTCGCCCAATGCGTTGGGAGTCCACAGATATATGCATTGCAAGAAGAAAGCACCTGGAGGATATCCCCCATTCCCACACTCTCATGGCCTCTCCCCACAATGGGTAAGATTGTGGTCCCCCCATTTGCTAACATGCTAGACCACTACCATGCTGTCCTTCTGAACTGCAATCGTCCCCAGAGGGAGACAGTCCTGAAAGGCTTGCAACATTAGTAGGACTGCTCTCTACAGGGGACCATGTGCCTTGAACAGTTCTCTCCTGGAAATGCCCCCCCCCCCAAACCCAACAGGGAAGCATCACTGGTCACAGTGACCTTCAGCATAGGGAGTGAAAAAGGCCTGCTTAAGATGATATCATAAGAGTGAAGCCACCAAAGAAGGTGCCGTCTGCATACTGGCATCAATTTTATGGATATGGACAAAGTTTGAGACAGAATGGACCAGTGAACCCACAGGGTCCATTGTAAAACCCACATATGGTACCTTGCGAGAAGAACAAAGTGTATGGCTGCAGCCATGGATCCTAGGGTCTGAAGAATCAAGTGGACCAGAGGATGTGAAAGACTTAAGATCTACATGACCTACTCCTGGATCAGCTGAACTCTGCACAGAGGCAAAGCTGCAATTTCTGAGACAGGGCCTAGCTGGACTCTTATGAACTCTAACCTCTGCATAAGGACCAGATTTGACTTCAACAGTGACTGTAATCCCCAAATGACTGAACAGGAATAGGACATATTGGATTGGCTTGTGACAGTTGATGCCTCATGGGTGTTGTGAGGAGCCAATCGTCGAGGTACGGAAACACCTGAAATCCTGCAGCCGCAGATGAGCCGCTACCACTGCCTCACATCTGGTAAACACCCGGGGGGGGGGAGCTGTGGTGAGTCCAAAGGGTAGGGCTCTGCACTGGTAATGATCGGCCCCTAACTGGAAGTGAAGGTGTCGCCTGGAGTGCCTGTCTATCTTGATGTGATAGTAGGTGTCCTGGAGATCCACTGAGCACATCCAGTCGTCCTTGTGTAAGAAATGCAGAATGGACTGAACAGTGACCATCTGGAACTTGGACTTTTTGACTGATAGATTCGATTCACTGAGCTCCAAAATCAGACATAGGTCCCAGGTCTTTTCTGGCACTAAAAAGAAGTGAGTAAATTCCGGATCCGCTGTCCTGCTGAGACCTCTTGGACAGCTCATTTTTGAAGTTGTTGTTGAACTTCCTTGAAGGACAACTCTCTCTGAATGGGTGGAACATTGGGGAGATACCTTCGTGTTGGAGGGGGTTGAAAAAAGGGAATGAAATAACCCCTGGAAATGATGTTTAACACCCACTGATTGGAGGTATTTTCTGTCCAGTGGGTGAATGGAAAGACGACCCCAACTGCCTCCAGGATACAGCAGTTGGGCAATGCTTTAGGAGCGCTGAAAGGGCTTGCTCAGATAAAGGTTCCTTGGAGCCCTGATTTTGTGGGCCCTCCTGCCTCTAGGGTGGCATCTGACAATGAATCCTCTCCCCTGCCTCAGGAACAGGAATCATCAGGAGCACCCTGGAAGGAAGACCGACTTCCAGAACCACATCTTCCTAGCTCCTCTTTGGGTCTTGGAGAAAGACCTCTGAAGAGTAGAAAACTTGATCCCGGCTGTGTACAAAGTCTTCCCTTCCTGCTCACTACGGGTTCAAAGTGTCCTTCACAGGGGGTCCAAAGAGAGTGGACCCATGAAAGGGAGTGTTGAGCATTGGTAAAAGACTCTTTGAAGGGTTTCACAAACCCGCATAGATGTAACCAAGCATGGTGCCTTACAGCTATGCCGGTACTTGCCACAGCATTGGAAATTAACCACATTGAGGAATTAACAAGGGACATCAGAATATAAAAACTTGGGAGACACCTTCTTGAGATCCTCCACCGGGAGGTGAATTCTTTAAACAAGTTCCTTTGGAGGCAGGTGAAATCTGCCAGGTAATTAACTGCCCTCAGTCCAAAGGTAGCTGAAGCAAAGACACGCTTCCCATGCCGGTCAATTGCTCAAGACTTCCTGTTCTGGGGATGGACAGTGAACCTCTGCCAGCTCCTCCTTGGTGGCAGCAGCAACCATGATGGCATCAACAGGGACTCCTTAGTTCCAGAAGGGTTGGTCTGCAGGAGGGCTAAGGAACTCATCGGCTCGCGTAGGTGTCAGTTTCCTTCCAAGCCCTGCTGGTGATAAGATCCACCAACTCATCAGCAGATGGGGACACCCAGGAAGTAGATGGGCCCATCCCGAAAGCCTTCTGGAACACGGACTCCTCCAAAGATGGGAGGTATAGGGACCATCCACCCTTTTTGCTTCAGGACCTCAAGGATGTCCCCAACGGGGACATACTCAGGCGGAGATCTGGAGGACCCGTCTCCATCGAGGTCTGTGTTCTCTGTGAGGGACTCCGTGAAAGAGTCCAAGTGCCTCCTCTTGTACTTTCCCTTATGAGATGCCTCCTCCATGGGGGGCTCCAGGAGGACACAGAAGATGTGGGGGACCTCGTGTGGGGAGGAAAGCCCCTGAAGGCTCAAATGAGAGGGCTGTCCGGGACAGGACGGGAGGCCTCACCACCCAAGGTAGAGAGGGGCAGGAATGGACCTGGAGGAGTGGAGGATGTGGCTCCAGTCCTGGAAAAGGTCCCCTTTACCACCTGGAAGGCAGACTGACTAGAAGTGGTCCCGTCTCCAATTTCGGAGGGTGAAGCCCCCAGGAGAAAAGGAATGAGACCTGATACAGCACCATGGGCCCCGGATACCAGTCCAGGACTATTAAGGGCCGAGCCTCCCAAGGGAAGAGATTGGTCTGAAAAGCCCAGACCCAACCCCTCCCCGATGGAGACGGTGTTGACCACTCTGGCTCAGGGTCTATTCCAGTCTGAGGACGGAGGAACAGAGCAGGCCAGGGACCCTGATGGGGTCAAGAAAAAGGGGATATTCTAAATTGTTGGGATCTGACAGCAGGTATATAGGTCCAGAGATTCCAAAGCCCCTGGGGTTGGAAGAGGAGAGTTGGGATTGGTGAAGCTCCCTTAGCTGGGTAGCCAGGGATGCCAGAAGCCCCAACTCTATCTGGGCTTTGAGGAAGCTCATCATCCTGTCCATATCGGAAAGCAACAAACTCCTGGACGATCTGGAGGAAGTGGAGTAGTGGGTAGACTTAGCTGGAGACCCTGAGGATCTGTGTCGGTGATCTGGAGTTTGGTCTAGGAACCGAATGGAACAAATGTCTAGAGGATCCAGGTGAAGCTGCATACTCAACTATAGGTGGATCTGACAAGTCCGTCAGATCCAAAGACCAAGCAGATGAAGCAACTGGATCTGACAAACTGGTTGGATCCAAGGGCCACTGATCCACGGAGGCCCTGGATCCGATAGAAGAATCCAAAGATCTCAGATCTGGACATCTCGAATCAGACACAGCCCGGGCTGGGGTCAGATGTGGGGATCTAGGATCTGACAGCCGAGGCTTTTTAGAAGCCACTGACAGCATGGAAGGGGTCCTTCCACTTAGGGTCAGAAGAGGAAGCCTTGAAAGGAGATATATAAGGACCCCCCCCCCGCACCATACCTTTATGCAGCAACTTATTACAGCCCCCTGCTAAAGCCCTGGGGTTGAATGCAGCACAGATGTCGTATTCAACCTCCAGGTGAGGAGCCGCTAAACAATACAAGCACTCCTTGTGCGAGTCAGAATTGGGCATCTTCTGACCACACAAGGAGCACTTTTTAAACCCAGAGGGCTTTTCAGACATGAAGACAAAAGGCCTAGCACACAAAGGACTAGCAATAAAAAGGGTGCCTAACTAACAAAGGGAAACTACCCAAAAAGGTAGGAAATCTAAGGGAGGGGAGGTAACTACTAACTCTACTAAAATAATACACTAAAGATAAATTACACCCAACAAAGTTAAACTAAATTAGAGCAAAATAAACTGAGCTGAATCAATTATCTGTGAGCAAGAGCCAGGTCATAGCCAAACACGGCAAAAGAGATCTGAGAGAGAGGGCAGCAGGGGATTATGGGAGTGGGAGAAGCTTGAGCCTTGTCTATGTTAAAGCTGCAGACTCTGATCCAATGTCAGATCCAAGACCCTTCCGTGAGTAACAGTGACATGGATAACATCAGATCCGGAGTTTAATGCTTCAAAGTACATAAATGTTGGGTCTTTGTGTTATCTAGAAACCATTACATCTTTTTCACATGTAACATGGCTAGAGGAATCATGACAATCATAGAAGCCATGAACCATACGAGCATGAGAAATTCTCTTGCAGAAGCCAGAGATTGACTGGAGCAGCTTCTGAAAAATTATGATAAAAAACATTCTCTTGCCTCGGAAAGGCCTTCTGAACAGAAGTATTTAGAAGGTAACAGAAAAAATCCTGTTGGAGTTTAGGAGGATTTCTTAACATTTATCTGGAAGCCCAGATTGGTCAGAAAAGACAGAACCCATGTTAATGATTTTTGATATTTGGATAAAGACTTTTTAAAGATAACCCAAGTAACTCAAATAAGAGCATGGTATTCAGTCTGCAAAAAACTATGACTTGGGCAAGACATTTTGTAAATACCCTTGCCTGTAATGCAGAGAACTGATATGGCACAGCTACACAGAAACTCAGAAATTTCCAGAAGTCTGTGGCTATGGGAATGTGATAAGCTTATTTTAAGTCTAGTTTTGCCATGTAAACTCATGAGTGGAATGAGGGGTAAAATAGATTCTGTAGGGTCAACGTTTTGAATTTCTGTACTTTCACATATAGATTTAGAAATTAAAAAAAAAATCTAGTGCTGGCCTCCTACAGGCCTCTTTCTTTGGTACTAGAAAGATTCTAGAATAGAAGTCCTTGCCCCTTTGATTTACAGGCAGTAGTTTTATAACTCCAAGGGAGTGTAAAGACTGAAAACCCAGGGGAAATGCTCTGAAGTCCCCTAAAAAGAGGCTTTGTATCTAGTGCCACTTTTAACACGCAAGAGTCTGAGGCAATCTTTTGCCAAAAGGGATGTTGAGAACCAGATTCTGGGATAGATTTATGAAGATATTAACTGGAAAAGAGGGAAGGGGGAAAGAGAATGCTGAAATAGTCATTCTGTACTATTAGTCTGCCCATTTTACTGAAAGAACCCCGTTTCTTATAGTCATGTCCCTCTGCCCATCTGTTTTAGCTCTTTGCTGCCAAAATATGATTTTCTTATCTGGCTTTTTAGGGAAAGATGGAACCCTAAAATGTTTGCATTGAGGGATATAAAAATCCTCCTTTTGTCAAATTGCTTGAGAACCTGGTCAGCAGAAGAACTAAACAATACCACCTTGTCTTAAGCAGAATCTAAGAATTCAGACTACCTCAACAGCAAACTTATGGTTACATACCCAGGGCATATCTTCAACACTGTAGCAGTGGCCCTAGACAGTCTCTCTGCAGAAATATGCACACACTTCAATGCATGTTTGGATACCTGGGACAAGTTACAAACATTGATTCTACAGAAAGACAGTGCTATTTTAAAGGTGTGGTACCAAATCCCCTCCAACTGTTCATACAACAAAGCATGAAATTCCACGTTTATGTCTTTCAGCTTTTCCCGGTTAGGGGTCGCCACAGCGGAACTCCAGTCCGCTAATGATTGGCAGTTGATTTTTACATACCGGCTTGCCAGGCCTGATGCACAACCTTCAACGAAGGTACGCCCATTCACGCATGTCTCCACGCAGAAGACGCTCTAGCTGAGAATCGAACCGGACAGCTTCTTACTGTGAGGCGGCAACGCTACCGCTGCACCACCACCATGTGGGCCATGAAATTCCACATGCATACCTGATAATTGAGAATTCTGAAAGCTAAAGTGAAAGAAATCATTCTTACTTAGGTGGTCCAATGCCTTGCCTTCCTTGTCACCAGGAAAAGGACTAGAGTCCAGAACCAATTTAATAGCAGCAGACAAAGTAGTAAACATGGCTGCTGGGTCTGATGTAAGGTGAGAAGAAAATTAGTCTGAGGCACTTTATACATTTCTATCTGCCTTTTTAGGGGTTGACGGATGTATATCAAGATGATTACAGGCAGTATTCAAAACATCCTTCAGGAGGTGGCAGTACTGGAGGGATGGGTAAGGAATGAGGACTATCCATTTGTAACATCATAAAATGTCCTCAGCTCAGAAGGAACATCTACTACTACTCAGAAAAATACCCCAATCACCCTGGCTATGGTCTGATTAAAAGAAAATTTCTCCACAAGAGTGTAAGAATTAATATTCTGCAGTCATACAGCTGGGTTTGTGAGCCTGTAGGAGAAGAAGCCCCATTTCTGTCATCATCAGAAACATCAGACCATTTTTCTCAGGAATTCCTTTACAGGGTATGCCCACACCTGTAACGGCTTCTGGACACCAGGATTCATATCTTATAATGCATGTCTTGCTAAGGTAAGAATCTGTCAAACTGTCTAATCTTTTGTTTTTCTTTATAGGAATCCCTGTAGAAAAAGACGGACTCTAAGGAGGGACATCTGACCAGTCTAATGGTCGCTTGCCTTGTTTACTTAAGGAAGAGTCTCCCAGCCCTACAGAAGATGATTGAACTGGACAGTGGAACAGCTGAAGAGTAAGCTGCTGACCCTGGTTTATGGTGGCTGAAAGGACTACACCAGTGGAAAAGGGTCTACATTGGATGATCGAACTTTCAAAAGTTCGACTGTCATATGGTTGACATCATATGATCAAATTTTTGAAGGTTTGAACATTTTAATGGAGATCTCTGTACAGCACAAAATGGGAAGATTTCCCTTTTCTGCACTGCAGTGCAATCTTGGAGTTGGTATACTTAAAGAGTGGGGGGGGGGTGAAGGGGGGCTTGCCCCCCTGTTAAAACGTTCAAGTAGGTTATTTGATTTATTATTCGATTTTCGAACTTTTAAATGTTCGATCATATAGTGTCAACCATATAACAGTAGAACTTTTGAAAGTTTGATTATCTAATATAGGCCCAGCGGAAGAAGGAGAGGTGAGTTAGTATCCACTACAGGTTCATCCAATCATCCACCTACTGAACTGACTGGGCTTGTGTTAACTGTGACAACCTCTTTTTTCTAAGTACAGCAGGAAGGATAAGATTAAGTGTTCATGCTGTAGCAGAAATGAGAAGTCAAAAGTAGTGTTAACAAGCTGGTCGTAAGACAAGTTGTAAATGGAGCATCGAGAATCAGCACACTGATGTACACATTTATCATCCCAGTCTCTTCATAAGGTAAAAGTACAAAACAGCACCTAAATTGCTTGTTAGCACTCCTTTGAAAAACAGACAGAAAAAAAGACAGGTACGTTACCATGAAGTGAACAGAAGGACTACACTACTGAAACACTTTACTACCTGTCTCAAAGTAAAACTTTTAGTAACAATGAAAAGTTTAACAACCAGTGCATATTTTTCAAAACTTTAGCCCCCAGTATGTAAAAATACACCAATGACATGAAACTTTAAATACTGTTGAAAAACAGGTTTCTTGAAATTGAAATACCACTTTTAGTCAGAAAATAAATTAAAATAATACTTTACTAAAGGGCAACAAACTCTGAGCGAGAGGGTTCCCCACTGGGGATTTACTGCTAGAAATGAAGCTCTTACTCTACCTGCTGCTCCTGTAAAGCCTCTAAGCTACTTCTCAAGATGGCAAGTACTGCAGAACTCTTCACTTTGACTGCTGACTTCCCTTGGTGCTAACCAATCAGCAGAGTGAAGGTGGGTGGATGGGAGGAGCCAAAGCTTTAAAAGCTGGCCAGTTCATATTTTCTGGGCAGGGGAACAACCCATACAGTTTAAAGGTACTGCAGCAGTGGGAATGATGAACATCTCTGTATGGAAGTGGCTTTCTGTGGTGAATGTAAAACAGTGCTGCCACTTACCTGTTTTTTACGAACTATCTGGAAATCAGACAAACTGTCCGGTAGTCTGAAAAACACTTACTCTGGTACTGTATGCCAAATAAAGGAAGACTATCAGAGTTTTTAAAACTGCGGATATACTATGTTTTTTACACAAAAAAAAGTGTAATAAATCTGCAGAAAAGAGGCATTACAAACAAAAAAAAGAGGGTGTTCCCCATCATCTGAAGTGACAATGACATCAAGAAATGGATGGAAAGTTGGCGGGGCATGGGTAGGTTTATGTGGCGCAAGGAGTGTGGCCCAAGTCCAGTTTTAGCCACATCAAAAGGTGGCAACCCTAGTAACAGTATTAACATAAGACAACCACAAAGTAGTACTTAACTCTGACATTGTCTCCTAAGAAGGTGAGAAGAAAGGGCAACTAAACAGCTAGTCATCATTCCTGAAAGATCGGATTTTGTCTAGCTAGTATATGAGCCGCCTGTGTAGGTCCAGAGTATGGAAAATCCTCTCTCCCTTAGTCCTAGGTGAAGGAAAGAAACTAGAGAGGTTAATAATTTGGCTTGAAGTAAACCCTGAAACTGCTATAGGCACGTAGGCAGGATTTGTTTTTAAAGAAACCCTGTCCTTGTGAAAAATAAGGTAAGACTGACTCAACATAAGTGCTTGTAAATCAGATACCTTCCTTGCAGACGTCAGAGCAATAAGTACAACAGTGTTCCATTGTAAGAACCCAAAATCTGCCTGATGAGTTTGTTCTGCATAAAGACTGCGTAACCTTTCAAGCACAAATGAGATCCCAAGGAGGGACCCGTTTCCTAGATGGGCGGATACTTGAGCATTTTTGGAAAGGGGAGGATCCATGGGTAGACTACATGAAATGGCTGACAAATGTACCTTCACAAAGACTGACAAACCACTGGACAGTAACTCTCACAAATAATTAAGCACCAAAGTCATCCATACCAGCAGAGGAAGTTGGCTCAAAGTGGCACCAACTAGAAAATCTATTCTACTTATCTATACACAATTTCCAAGTAGCAGGTTTTCTCACCTCCTTAAGTAACTTCTGAACATCCTCAGAAAAAAGGGGTGCCTAAAAGGTATTAAATTTATAACATCTTGGTAGTTAAATGAAGCATTTTCAGATTAGGGTGTATCTAACTCCACCTGTCTTGTGTGATTAAATCCAAGTCTGTGGGGAAGCTTGTGGCAATTTCTCTTAGTCAGACTAAAAAGAAGGGAAAACCACTATTGGCTTGGCCAAATGGGTGTCATCACTAATTTTGGGAGAATCTCTCTGGATTTTTAGGCAATTCTGGTAATCCGTGGAAAGACGTACATAAATGTTCCTGTCCATGGGAATGAAAATTCATTCATCTTCTAGGCCTGCCTGCAAGCAGTTCTTGAGCAGAATTTCTTTAGTTGTCTTCTGAAAGGAGGCAAATAGATCTACTTGTGGTGTTCCCCATAGGCAGATCAATTCTTGGGAAACTCCAGGATGACGTTTCCATGTGTGGTGGTCTATCCTGGTCCTGATGAGCTTGTCTGCAATAAGGTTTTGTTCTGACAAAAACTTTGAAGCCTGAAATGTCAGACTGATGTGAATTGCTACATGCTAACCAGTCTGCAAAGGGGATTAAGGATCTGGTACCCCCCATTAACGTACCACATCACTTAGGTGTTAACTGTGTACACCCGTAGAGGTCCTGGGGACCAGAGATGATTCAAGGCCTACAAAGGATTGACAACAACTAATACTTACTTGATTTTTCCCATCTATAGGATCCCACAGAGCTTGCACTTTTACCCCTTGTGAAATCACACCCCACACCAGATCTGAAGCAACTGTAGTGATTAACTGGAGTGAGGACAAGAGAGAATGTAAGACTTGGATTGCAAGCTATCAGCTATCGACCATCCAATCTCCCTCTTCACAAATCCCAGAAAGTACAGTTGTGTACACTTACCATAAATGTAGATGTTGAGTGTATTCACTGTTGCAGTCACATTCAGGTAATTTGCTGGCAGGTTGCCCTCAGTCGGCCTGATTAACAAAGTCCTGCATCGGTTGCTGTCCCTTCTTCCATGACGTCAGGTCATCAGGGGTATAAAACACGCAGCAGACACCATTACATCAGTTTTTCTTGCCCCAGATGTCAGGTGCCCCCGAAATGGGTAGCAAAATATATATAAATATATGTATATGTGTGTGTATATGTATATATATATATATATATATATATATATATATATATATATATATATATATATATATATATATAAAATAAGAAACAAAAATATACCTCCAAATAAAAGCAAATACACCAAAAAAGGCTTTTAAGTATAACAGAAAGAAAAGGTATTGTAAAAGAAAAACAGGGGGCTGGAGGGAGGGTAACCAGGACTGCAACAGTGAATACACTCGAACATCTATATTTATGGTAAGTGCACACAACTGTACTATGTTCATAGTGTTTCACTGTTGCAGTCATTACATTTGGGTAAATTCCCAAAGCTAAGGTTGGGAGGATGGATTTATACAGCATTAGGACCAGCTATAAGGCCATGCAAAACAGCAGTGGCAAAGCCAGCTCTGGATTTAGAGAAAATTGGTAAGTGATCATGCTTGGTGAAAGTATGAACTGAACACCAGGTAGCAGCTTCTAGAATATCCCTGGTAGGAACACCTCTGAGAAAGGCTGCTGAAGTAGATGCAGCCCTGGTGGAATGAGATCTGATCCCCTGGGAGATGAGTTTTCCATGGTGCTTATAACAGAAATGAATACAATGGCTTATCCATTCAGAAATGGTTTGTTTTGAAATAGGCTTCCCCTCTGCCCCTGCAGCAAATGCTACCAGCAGTTCAGATTTTCTTCAAGATTTAGTCCTGTCCAAGTAAAATCTAAGTTGTCTGTGTACATCCAATGAATGCAGAATCCGCTCTCCCTTGTTCTGTGGATTGGGAAAGAAAGTTGGCAAATGAATGGGCTGATTAAGAGCCACACTGGATACCACCTTGGGCATGAATGATGGATTGGTCGTGAGTGACACCCTGCCCGCATAAAAGATGATGAAAGGCTCCACTGCCATAAGGGCCTTTAATTCAGATATCCTTCTAGCTGAAGCGATTGCTAAAAAGAAGGCTGTATTCCAGGAAAGAAATTTTAAGTCTGCAGTTGCAGCTGGCCCGAAAGGAAGTAGAGTGAGTTTCTCCAATACAACATTAAGGTCCCAGGCAGGTGTTGGAGCTCTCCTGGATGGTCTCGAGTTTTTGGCCCCTCTGAGATACTGCTTTAGAAGAGGATGAGAGAAGGGGGGGGGGGGGTCTGTGTTGTAATGGGCTGAAATGGCCAAGGCATGGATTTTTATGGAAGAAAAAGACAGGCCCTTAATGAAGCATCTCAGTTAAGTATCGCAAAATCTGAAGTAAATTGGGCACTGCTGTGTTCATCCATTAAGATTGATTCCAGGCACAGAATCTTTTCCATCTGTCAGCATAAGACTTTCTAGTACTAGGTCTTTTCGTCTACAAAATGACATCATAGGTTTGCTGAGGGATGCTAAGGGCGAATTTAAGTGATTAGCCAAGTTGCAAGATTCAATGTTTGGAGCTGAGGATGCAGAATTTGGTTCTCCTGCTGAGACAGTAAGGAAGGTGTCTGAGGCAGGTGCCAGGGAAAAATGTGTGACACTGCGCAGTAGTGGGTACCAGTGTTGGCGAGGCCAGTCTGGAACAATCAAAATCATTTTTGGTTTGTCCTATTTGACTTTTAGTATAACTATGGAGCGCAAAGGCAGAGGGGGAAAGGCATAGACTGAGGTTTTTCCAGCTGAAGGAGAGAGCATCCACTTTCCAGGCTTTTTTGTGATGAGTTCTTGTGCAAAATTTGTCCAAATGGTAGTTCCTGGGTGAGGCAAAAAGATCTAGGTCTGGGCTCCCCCATTTGTGTGTCAACATGTTGAAAATCCGTGGTTCCAGTTCCAATTGACGAGGGTCCATGAGATTTCTGCTTAATTCGTCTGCCAGAACATTCTGCTTTCCTGGCAGGAACTGAGCTTGTAGTTGTTACTTGGTAGCTCAAGTCTGTGCTCCACAATGCCATGGCTAGTCTGCAGAGGGGGTAGGAATGTGAACCCCCCCCCTTTCTTTATGTACCACATAACTGTAGTGTTGTCCATCTTTATCAGTAATTGTCCTGGATGAAGGTAGTCCCTGAAGGCTGTCATTGCATTTTGTACAGCTAGCATTTCTTTTTGATTGATATGAAGGTGCATTTGATTTGGGCTCCATTTGCCCTGAATGCACTTCCCTGCCAGATGAGCCCACCATGCATAGTCCGATGCGTCTGTAGTTAGGGCGGCAGGGGGTGGTGTGAATGGCAGTCCCTAGTTTTGGTGGCAGGCCTCTGCCCACCATAGGAACTCTAGGCGCAGGGAAGGTATGATAGGAATGACTGTTTCCAGGCTGTGAAAATGTTGACTCCATAAACTTTAAGTACCACTGAAGTTTCCTCATATGCATTCTTGCAGATGGAATTAGAAGAATGCATGAGGCCATAAACCCCAAGGGTTGCAGTATTTGCCTTGCAGATAGCAGGGTTTTTGTGGGCACCCGTTTGAAGTCAGTCATCAAATAAATTCGCTTTTCTGGCATAAGGAAAGCAATCTGGGCAGTTGTATTCAAGTTTGCACCCAGGAATGTAATTTTTTGAGAGGGTACCAGTTGAGATTTCTTTTTGTTTATGGTGTACCCTAGACAGGTTAGAAGCCTTTCTACAAATGCCAGATGTTTTAGAAGAATGGCCTGGTTTTCTGCCTCAGACAATCGTCCAGGTATGGATATATCTGTATATTTCTTGGCCTGCAAAATGCAATTTCTGGAGCCAGGCACTTTGTGAATACCCTGGGCACAGTAGACAAGCCAAAGGGCAGTGCAGAGAACTGATAATGCATGCAGCATGCTTTGAAGCGTAGGAATCTTCTGCAAGATTCCCTGATTGGGATATGCAGGTAAGCCTCTTAAGTCAAAAGTTCCCAACCAGGCATCTTTGCCTAGCATAGGAAGTAACTGGTGAAGAGTCAGCATCTTGAATTTTGGAATGTCCAGAAAGGTGTTTAGAGTAGACAGGTCAAGAATTGGACACCATGATTTGTCTTTTCTGGGTACCAGGAAAAGTCTGGAATAGAAACCTTGTCCCTTTTCCTCTTCTGGTACCGGTTGAATAGCCCCCATGTTTAGGAGGGAAAGTACTTGCTTCTGAGCCTCTGCCCACTGATTTGGGGGCAGGTCTGACCACCCGCTTGGAATTGGCAACGTGTGGAAATTAAATCTGTACTCCTGGGACACTAAATTTAAAACCCATTTGTCCTGGGTTATAAGTCGCCAGTTTCTTGAATTAAGAGCCAGTTTCCCCCCCAAAGGGGCAGCTAAGAGGTAAGTGCTTGATAATTTCAAAGGGAAGTCATTGAGACTGTTTACCATAGGGTGGTGCCTTGTTGTTCCCAGATTTGGAAGTGGAAGCACCCCATTGCTTAGTTTTGAAAGTCCCTTGGAACTGAAACTTGGTGGTATTGGAATGTCTGGGTTTGGCCGTAGTGGCTCTGAAGGAGCTGGAAAAGACCAGTTCTTAGTAGGCCAATGCCTACTAAATCTAGGAGGTTGCACTTGTAAGAAATCTTTCACAGTTTCCATAGATTTAGCTTTATCTTCCATCTTTTTTTAGAAATTCTTCAGCCTTATTGCCAAATAAGCGGTCCTGCTATAAAGGAGCATCCAAACGTTTTGCTTTAACATGATCAGGCAGAGATTGCTCCTTAAGCCAAGCATGCCTTCTAAGCACAGACCCAGTAACAGCAGCCCTACAAGAGGCCTCTAAGGAATCAAAACCACATTGCAAAGTATGTTTGCCAACTTGTTCAGATGAATGCAATAAATCCTACATATCTTTATTCCCCACACAGTCAGAAATCAACATCAATTTCTGTTTAAGCAGTCCCATGATATGCAGTTGATATTTTAGCATATGGAATTTACAGTTTAAAGCCCTGATTGCTAAGGTTGCAGTAGTATAAACCTTTTTACCCCATCTATCCAGCGCCCTGGAGTCTATCTGAAGGGGTAGGATTTGTAGCAGTAGAAGCCTTAATGCCCTTGGGCCCCTGAGAAATGGTTTCAGGGTCCGCAACAGGATTTTTGAAAAGGAATTTGTGGGACTCAGGAACCCTGTAGTATCTCTGTCTGGTTTGCTAGGGGTTGGTGGCAAGGAATCAGGGGCCATACTGGATTCCGAAAACACAACAATATCTAGTACAAGAGGTATAGCCAAATGCCTATGCTGAGGAAGGAGGAAATCCCTAAGCCTCTTTTTGGATTCAGAGAAATCCTGACTTTCCCAGTGGAAATGCTGCCTTAAGGTATGTAAAGTTTCCCCAAAAGAGAAATCCTCAGGCTGAGAAACAGAGGGAATGGAATCCTCTGCATCAGAGTCCTCATAAGTAGGCATGGACAAATCCAGATCATTAGAAGAGTCAGAAGAAACAGAGCCCTGTTCAGAAGATTCATAGTCAAACTCAATCCTAGGCCTCTTGGAAGGGGGGGTTGACTACCAATGATTAGAGTAATTAAATCTTCAGCCATTTTGATCATTTGTTTGTTAAAGCATAGAGGCCTGAACATGTGGGCCTGGGTGTCAGTTTTTTAGACATAGATCGAGATTTAGGCCTTAGCACTGAAGTTGGAGTTGGTTTAATATGCAAGTCTGTAGGCCTGAATACACCCTCAGAAGCTGGTGCCTGCTCAGTGGCTCCGGACCCATCTAAGGTAGAGACATCCGCTGTTCCATATGTGAAGCATCTCGTGGCATACCGGACTTTGAATGAGTCTCAGTAGGGGCCTGCGAATCAGAAGCAGCGGGAATCAGGGGCTGCGAAAGCGGCTGAGTACCGGCGAACTGGTGACTGGCTTAGGAGAAGCATAGTCGGCAGGTTTGGACCTCAACGGCCTGTCGCTCTCTTTTCCTTTGCGTTTTTTCGGTATTCTGCTAGTCGGATGGCTAACAGACTTAATTTCTGGATCATTAAACTGAGAACAGAAATATTTTGAAGCAAATATGTACAGACGACGGATAGTGCACTGATTAAATAAAGCACAAAACCGACAGCAAGGTACGTCATGGTTGGGGCCTAGGCAAGGAATACAGTACAAATTAAAATCCTTATGAGGTATTTGCTTCCCAGAAGTAATGCAATTAACTTTTACTGACCTTGGTAAGGAGCAAGAAAAAGTTTCCCCAATGGGGTACTTAGCTTTAAGTTGAAGACTTCGGTTTTGAAACTCGAAAACGAAAATTTCAGGAGTCTGCAGACCGGCACTTGCGAACTTGCTTCTGCTTCGGGCACCGCCCAGCAAGAAAGACTGATGCAATGGTGTCGGCTGCATGTTTTATACCCCTGATGACCTGATGTCATGAAGAAGGGACAGCAACAGATGCATGACCCAAGACTTTGTTAATCAGGCCGACTGAGGGCAACCTGCCAGCAGATTACCCGAATGTAATGACTGCAACAGTGAAACACGAACATCTGGGATCTGAAAAGTGAAACGGTACAGATGCAGAAGTCCAGACTAATCTGAGGTACCAATGTAATTTTTCTCAAGTATAATATGACAAATGGTAGCACAGTAATCAATACCATATATCCCCAGAATCCTGAGAAACTCCCTTACAGATGCTTAGTTTAAATTGGAAAACCTCTGGAAGAACTGTTAGAATATGTCTTTGTATGGAGGGAGAAAAACAGATGAGAAAAAGACTTATCCAGCTGATCTGAAATTCTAGATTGAGAAGTTGTTCTTGGACAGGTTTTAGAAGTTTTAACAGCTGGAAAGAGTTTGCAAAGATTAGACAATCATCCAAACACAGGAAAATGTGTATGCCTTCGAGTCTGCACTGAGCTATAACTGGAGATAGGCATTTTATAAATATCTTTGGTGCAGCAGGGTGTATGAAGGGTAAAACAGATAACTGATAATGTAAGCCAGACACAGTAAATCTTAAGAAACCACTAAACTGTTGGTAACAGGAATATGGTTAAAAGGCATCCTTTAGGTCTAATCTTATAATAGTTGGGGCCGAAGGTACAATCCACGAAGTTCCCTATTCAAACAAGGAGGGCGAGGGACAAAGTCCAGTGGTTGTGCATGCTGGCTTCACTAAAATAACATCTTAAATTGGGAATCTCAACAGAGGTTTAAAGCCAAACGATCCAGTACAGGCCTCCAGGATCCCTCTGGTTTGGGGACTAGAAATATTCTTGAATAATAGCCAGCGTGTCAGACAAACACACTGGTTCTATTACTCCCTGGGACATCATGTGCAAAATGGGAGGAATTACAGAAATCTGTTTCCATTGGCAAGAAGGAATTTCCCAGGAACTGAGGGAAGTGGGGATTGCCACTGCCAAGAGTACCCTTGCTGGATCACTCTTGGAACCAAACTGAGACTAGATGCCAAAAGGACAGCTGAAGTCAGAGTGATGAAGAGGGTGTGTGTGTGTGTGTGTGTGTGTGTGTGTGTGTGTGTGTGTGTGTGTGTGTGGAGTGGGGGAGGTCACATTCTTGCTGAATGGGAAGGCTGACCTTGATTTTTATATGCTTTTTCATTTTTCTTATAGGTGCTTCTCCACTGCCACCCCCCCCCCCCCATTTAAATAGTTTTTTTTGGGAAAGAAAGCTAAGGAGGGGTTAAAATGTTATTTAAAATGTTTTTAAAAAGAGTTGAAAATGTGCCACTCTTTGCATTAGTTTTCCCTTTACCTCAGACTTCTAAAGTAAATCAGTGCAGGAGAAGCTAGAAGAGAATCTTTATCTAAAGCACAGTTCAAAACCTCAGATGCTACTTCCTCAGGAAGGCTTCTGAGACTGAAGCTAAGCAAGGATTCTCTAAAATGATACAGAAACAGTCCTTCTAGAAGAGTCGGAGGCATCCTAAGTACACTTCAGAATATACTTAGTCAACATAGAAAAAGCTTTCACAGAATCATTTACAGAATTTTTACCTTAAGCAGAAGGTTACCTAATAACTATTGTATATTCTCAAAAGATGCAAACAAAAACGTTAACATACAGGCTTGACAATTTAAAATCATGTAAACATACATCACCTTCCACAACTTATCTATTGGCTTCCCATCTCTGCTTGAGGGAATGGGGTTAGAGACAGTAACCTATTTTGCAATGGCAGATTTAGAAAGACAAATGACTTCTGGTGTCTGCTTTTGGATTAGGTACTTATGCAATTAGGGTATTTCATCGATCAAACCATTTGGCAGCCAAAGTTTGTCTGTTTGGTACACTGTATGCAGCAAGAAAAACATCCTCTACAGCAGACAAAACAGGAGAAATGTGAGTTGCTTTAGAAATCTGTAAAATTATATTAAATCATAATTCATTTTCAGAATTTAAAATTCCATTGAAAAACCTTTCTTGTATTAGATAACATTTTTGAAAAGGAAAATTTCTTCACTGGGGTGCCTGTAGAAATGCTTTCTTCAGAATCAAAGTGCAGAATGAGTATAATTCTCAGTAGCACACTGCTCCCCTTATAAAGCCTCACTTTGACTGAAAACTCCTGCCAGATTGAGGAATTTTCTCTCTTCCTGCCCAAGGAGTGACTAGGTGTTGGAAGGAAATCAGCTCCTTAGCAAAAAGCAGCTCATCAGCTCTACACAGTGACATAGTGACAGAGACAGGGTAACAATTTTTCTCACTAAGCACAGTGTTGTCAGTCTGGCAGGCCCATTAGATATACTGGTCCCAGCTTCCATATTCTCCTTGCTGCTAAGTGAAAACCCTTCAAGATGCCCCCTTCCTCAGTCACAGATGAAGGCAGTTCTTCCTGGACTTTCCTACAGCTGCAGAGGACATGTACATCTCCCTGTCTTTGGTGGCTGCAGTGCTACACCAGGATGACCACTGGAACATGCTGGGTGGTCTGAGGAACAACCATCAGCCACAGCAGTCACCCACCAATGGCTGACGTAATGAAAAGCCAGAAACATCTTACAAGATTCCTTAGAAAGTTCTCTCTTTTTTGAGTGCTTTTAAAGGTAATACGAAGAAAATGAATTGCTAACTTCATGGGTAAGTCAAGAAGAAAGATCGGAAAGCAAGTAGCATAGCCTGGAAGAGCTGGTAAGTATACAAATGAGGGGAACTACATGGTCAGAGTTAAGAATTATACTGAGAATATCAAACAAGCAGAATATCCCCTCTCAAATACTCTCAACAGTAAATAATGTTTTTAAGTCATAAATTTTTTTCCTCAGAAAAAGTTCACACAGGCATTGTGAAAACATAGACTCTTCATCTTGTTTCTGAAGGCGTGCGCGCGCACACAGATTCCTACAAAAATACATTTTCCACAAAAATTAATTTTATAAGGAGGGTTTTCCCAAATGAGGACCCTTGCCCAGTTAGCCAACTGACAGGTGGACCACAAAAGAAGCACTCAGTTCAACAAAAAAAGGCTGAAGCTTCTGGTGCTCCTCTTTCCTTTTATAGGGAACACTCAAGCAGGGGTAGTGCTGAATGCACCCAAAGCTTTTGTAAGCTTGCCAGTGGAGGTGGGGTAAACTTACACAGTTCAGGTTACTGCTACTGCAATGGTGATTCATTTTAGAACATCTTTAGTTTAGGTAACAGCCAAGCAATTCTACCAACACTTCTGACTTTAAAAAAAGCTATACATCTTGAAATTCAATGGGTTACAGAGCTGTCTCCCACATAAATCTAAGTGATTCTGACTCGGACAAAACCCATCACTTGTTTTTGGAAGGTGTTCAGAAGATGCATGTTGGCAGAATCATCCAACAAAACACCTTTATTATAATTAAAAATGGAAGTATTTTTCATGTTTTCTACATGTATAATAAACCAATGGGGAAGAATTTACATCTATTAATTTGTCCTTGCTCAAAGTATGTTATGTTCAGGTATCCAGGTTTTGACAAAGCCAAAAGGCTGTTAAACTATGCTCAGGGGCTTGCATACTGGACTAAAAGGGATTAGAGAGTATCTACCACAGTTAACCACCAAGCCGAAACACTAACAAAAGCTGTTCAAAGGGTGTACCAATAATACTGAATTTTCACACAGGCTGAAAAGCCAAAATAAGCTAACAATCAGGGGGAATTGGGGAAATCAGCAGGTAATTGTGGCAAATATAAATGAAAACAAGAGAACATGACACTCTGCTTTCCTATGGACCATCATTGCTCTATTAACGTTGACAAGTATTTGCTTCCCCTCCAAAAAAACACATGGATCATTGCCTATCAGTTGTGGCAATACCCTATTCTATTAGCTAGTAATAAACAAAAGTTTTAAAATAATTGTTCAAAATTGGTCATAGGAAGCTGGGTCAGGTAGGTCTTTACTCTATGGGTAGTACAGCCTCCACAGCTTTCTTCCAAGACACTGGCACTGTAAATATTAACAAAAACTTCCCAATTTTTAGCACAGTCTTCCCTCCTAACTTCCACAGGAATACCATATGTTCCTGGAAACTTCCCTGTTGACTGGTTATACATCATCACTCTAATCTTGTACATGCCTATTGTGCCTACTAATTATTGAGCTTCATCTTCCACTAACCTTGGCATAGTTAAGTTTTCCATAAACATTTTAATTTATGCCATTTTTATTTCCCATTCCTCTTCTTTACAAAGATCTTCAAAGAATTTCCAAAATCTCTAATAATTCTGTAAGGTCTGTAGTTACTTTTCTTGTTATAGGCTCCATCAGTTTGGCAACAACCCTTACTACTTTATGTTGCCCAAGTCATTGTGCTAATGATTTGTGTGCTTTGGAGTCATCATCAAAAATACTTTAACAGCAACCTTTCTAAACTCATGCATAATCCAAATATGCCAGGAGTTATGCATTTTGTTGTAAAGCATTTGTTACTGCACTTGAACTCAAAACCAGTTTGTTTTAAATTAAAAGGGTTTTTCCTGCACTCTGGTGGGAGCAGAGGGCTGGATTCAACCCATACGAGTTAGGAACTTGCTGGTGGAAAGCTTACTGTGTGCTTATCTGATTGGCCTGATGGAGTAACTGTGTAGAAATCTTTCATCCTGCTGGTATAAAAGCCTTGCATTTGCACGATGTGCAAACATGGTTACTAGTGTGTCTTGTACATAAGCAAACCTCTCCAGTTTAAAATCCTCTACAGGAAGCACTGTCCATAGAGTCTCCCACTGTTCACAACTGCACAAAGAGCTGCCAGTTTGTGAAGAGGGCAGCACAACTGCAGGTCATCTAACAGTATACTACTAAACAGAGTCACTGAGACCTTTACATGACTCACCCATTCCCATATCCTAAGGGTCTGGTATAATGGATAATCGCTTACTTTCATTTCTTTTTCTGGGCGGGTGAAAATGAGCATTTGGAAGCAGTGTAGTTATTACCTCATGTTCACTCACAACCACTTAATTTTAGAACAGAAAAACAGTGTGTGAGAGATGTACAGTAAGCTCTGGTAATTGGAACTCAAACAACCGACACAAATTGAAGAAATACAGTACAATTTTCATGTGCTGCACTGTTTTCCCCCGTATAAACATACCTTATGTTTTTAGAGTTTTAAAAAGGAAGACGGGAATAAATTCCCTCTCTCCCCAACCTGAAAACAAGTCAAATCAAACAAATAGTATAGGGGACAGTATTAGTCAGGCCTATTTTTAATAGCAACACTCAAGAAACCAGAAAAAAAAAGTTATGTACCTACCATAACATTCCATGTTAGTTGTCTTCATCTCACCTTCTTTCTTGCTTGTTTGGGATCGGAGCCGACCCTCGGCTCTGACTTGGCCATCTTCTATAGCTCGAGAGCTGTTTACTGGCTCGAGGCTACCCCTATATCCCATGATGCCTAGCACTAGCTACCCAGATCTCATTTGTAATAGCTAACCCCAGACATAGCAAGAATAATCTGACCAAACTAACAGGTTGGACATATCTGGTATACTCTCTAAGTCAGTACAGGAAACAAACCAGAAAATACTAATAAAACTAATAATAATAAATAAAATAACTAAAAAATAATAAACTCCTCTCGGTCCAATAGGACAGGGGGGTGGAGGGTGGGACGCAAGAAAGAAGGCGAGATGAAGACAACTAACATGGAACGTTATGGTAGGTACATAACTTCTTTATGTTAAGTTGTCTATCTCGCCTTAGTTTCTTGCTTGTTGGGACAGCATCCCTAGCACCTATGATTCTGGGTGGCTCACTGGAACAGACCCTTAAGAACAGTGGAACCAAAGTTAGCTCTATCCCCGGAGGCCATGTCTAACTTGTAATGAGAAATAAAGGTGTGAGGATTTGCCCATGTAGCCGCGGCACAAATAGAGTCCATGGGCAACCTAGACTGGAAGGCTACAGAACTGGCCAAAGCCCTAATAGAATGGCCTTTCGGTTTGGCAGACAATTCTTTGTTTCTTAGTTGATAAACGAAGGTGATAATGTGAGACAACCACCTGGACAGGGTCACTTTGGAAACTGGGAGACCTTGTTTGCCCCTAGCATAAGAAAGGAAGAGCTGGTCCGACTTCCTTATATCCTTTGTTCGATGCAGGTACCGACTCAGTTGTCTATGAAAATCCAAAAGGTGTAACTTGTATTCTGCCTTGTTGTTGTAGTTAGGGAAGAATACTGGAAGGTCTTATGGATTGGTTTAGATTATTTTCTGAGCACACTTTAGGAAGGAAGGATGGATTAGTTCTCAACGCTACCCTATCCTTGTGAAGGGCTAAGTACGGAGAATGAACACTTACTGCTTGCAGTTCCGATAGACGTCTAGCTGAGGTAATAGCTGCCAAAAACTGAGTTTTCCAAGATAGAAATTGAAGGGAGCAGGAAGCTGTTGGTTCAAAAGGGGGCATAATTAAGGACCCAAGGAGGAGGAGGATCTCTCACTGGGGGCCCAAGGAGAGTAGTCCCTCTAAAAAAGGCTTTACACAACTTATGAGACATGATATTTAGATTAGAAAAGCAAACATGATAGTTAGATATGGCCACTAGTTGAACCCGGATTGTGGCAGAAGCGGACCCAGAGTGAAAAATCTCAGTTAAGAATTAAAATATCTCGTGAACTGGGGCTGAGAAGGGATCTATATTCCTAGCCTTCTGCCCAATAAGAGAAACGTTTCCATTTGCTAGCATACGTCTTCCTAGTAGCTGATTTGTGAGAGGATACAATAATTTCACGCACAGCCGGGGAAATGCTGGGAAGCCTGGCTATGGTTGGAATTGGATCAACCAAGCTGTGAGCTGGAGTGTGTCTAGAGGGATTGATGAATCAGCAGGTCTGGAATAGGGTCCAGGGCTGCTCGAGGAGATAACGGTGCAGGAACGGAAACCAAATCTGTCGAGGCCAGTAAGGAGCAATGAGGATAATTTTGCAACCCAGCAACATCGCTTTCTGTATGAGTTTGGGTATAAGAGGAAAAGGCGGGAAAGCATAAAAAAAGTCCCTGAGGCCAATCGTGTACTAGAGCATCTCTGGGAGGATGACCGGGAAGCGGTACAATGAAGAAATAATTGCTGCATTTGGTGTTGAAGGGGGTTGCAAACAGATCGCAGCAAGGCTGTCCCCATTTGTGGAAGATGAGATCCGCAACTACCTGATTCAGAGACCACTCGTGAGGCATGAGAATAGCTCTGCCGAGCCTGTCCGCTATGATGTTGGACTTCCAAGGGATGTACGTTGCAATTAGAAATCGTTGGGAGGAATTCGCCCACTGCCAGAGTCTTGAGTGCTTCTTGACATAGGGGGTAGGACCTGGTTCCGCCCTGCTTGTTGATGTACAACACTACTGATATGCTGTCCGTCTGAATTGCAATGGTCCCACGAAGGAGGGAATCCTGAAGTGCTTGCAACGCTAGTAGCACGGCTCTCATCTCCAAGACATTTATGTGCAGATGGTAGTTGTGAGGTTGCCATATGCCTTGGACTGTCCTGCCCTGATAATACCCCCCCACCCCATCGATGAGGCGTCCGTGGTCACTGTGGCAACCAGAGGGGGTTGGATGAATGGTCTGCCCTGAGACACTAGCGGGGAGACCATCCACCAGGAAAGGTGTCTTTTGCAAGTATCTGTAATCATGATCATGTGAGACATGGGGAGTTGTTGAAAGGACCAGTGTGTGAACAGGAGCCACTGAAGGATTCTCATGTGAAAGTGGGCTACAGGTATCAGAAGAATTGCCGCCACCACAGAACCCAGAGTTTGAAGGACCAACCAGACTTGTACCTTTTTTTGCATTGCATAAGGATATGAACTTGCTGCCGAATCGTGGCCACCCTGTCCGGCGGTAGTCTTGCAGACATACTTTTTGTATCTAGATCTGCTCCTATATAGGTAATAGATTGCCAGGGCAACAAGGCAAATTTATCGAAATTTATGGTAATGCCTAACTGGGCAAAAGTACAGTTTTGTACCTACCATAAATTTTTATTTATTTATTTATTTTACATTTGTTGACCGTGATGTTCCGACTGGATACATGTCCATTTTCAGCGGAGGCCCGGGGAGAAAAGCTCCACAGAGAAAAATATAATACAATAAAATATTGGTAAATTAAGCTTACAAATTACAAAGATGTGAAAGATATTAGTTACAAAATAATAAACATTCATAGCTAGGCTGCTGCTATTATCCTTAGTACAGAAAAATTGCAACTCAGAGTTGACTACGGACGCCTCACCGATGGGGTGGGGGGGTATTATCAGGGCAGGACAGTCCAAGGCATATGGCAACCTCACAACTACCATGCAGAGGATAAATGTAGATGTTCGAGTGCTAACACAGCTGCAGTCATAACAGATGGGTTTTCCTGCCGTCAGGCGGGTCCTCGGTCGGCCGAATTCCAAAGTCTAGGTCTGGCGGATGTCGCTTCTTCCCTGACGTCAGTGCGACAGGGGTATAAAAGAACCAGCCGACGCTTTTTTCTTCAGTTTTTCTTGCCCCAGATGTCAGGTGCCCCCAGAAGGAAGGCAATACATAAATTTATGTAATAATGCAATGCAATATAATCAAAAAACAGTAGTTGCAAGCAAATGCACCATAAAAGAATACCCCAATCAGGTTGTATGAGGAGGTGTTAGCCATTAGGCCTGTCCCAAGAGGGGAGGGAAACCTGGACTGCAGCTGTATTAGCACTCGAACATCTACATTTATGGTAGGTACAAAACTGTACTATGTTCATCGTGCATACAGCTGCAGTCATAACAGATGGGTAGAATCCCAAAGCTAAAAAAGGGGTGGTAGGCACTAGGTGGAACTAAGAGGAGCCAGGATGCCCTGCAAGACTGCAGTGGCAAAGCCTGCTCTAGATTTGGAGTATAATGATAGGTGATAGTGCTTGGAGAAAGTATGTACAGAACTCCAAGTGGCAGCTTCCAAAATATCTTTGGTAGGAACCCCCCTGAGGAAAGCTGCAGAGGTAGCTGTGGCCCTTGTGGAGTGAGATCTGATGCCTGCAGGTACAGTTTTACCATGAAAAGAGTAACAAAAGCGTATGCAGTGGGCTATCCATTTTAAGATTGTCTGTTTGGAAATAGGCTTCCCTTGAGCTCCTGCAGCATAGGACACAGAGTTGCTCTGATTTTCTGAAAGGCTTTGTTCTGTCCAAATAATAACACAGCTGTCTGTGAATGTCCAAGGAATGTAGTAGTCTCTCCCCTTTGTTTTGAGGATTAGGGTAAAAGGTAGGTAAGTGGATAGCCCGATTCAAGGCTACCCTGGATACTACCTTTGGCATAAAGGAAGGATTGGTTCGTAAGGAAACTCTGTCCTGATGGAAAATGATGAAAGGCTGCACAGCCATGAGGGCTTGTAGTTCCGAAACCCTGCGGGCTGAGGTGATAGCCAGCAGGAAGGCTGTTTTCCAGGACAAATATTGCAGTTCTGTTGAAGCAGCTGGCTCAAAAGGAGGCAAGGTCAGTTTTTCTAGAATGAAATTGAGGTCCCAAGCAGGTACTGGTTGTTTCCTTGGGGGGGGTTATATTCTTAGCCCCTCTGAGGAACTGTCTTAAGAGGGGGTGAGAGAATAAAGGAGGATCCGTGTTGTATTCTGCAGAAATGGCTGAGGCATGGATTTTGATGGAGGAGAATGAAAGTCCACTGCTTAGCATCTCAGCTAGGTACTGTAATATTTGAGATAAATTCAGTATTCCAGGATTCTGGCCCTTTTTCTCATTCCAGGATTCTGGCCCTTTTTCTCATTCCAGGCACTAAACCGTTTCCATTTTGCTGAGTAGGCTTTTCTAGTAGGTGGTCTTCTGGCCTCCAAAATGACATCCTGCACCTCCTTGGAGAGTAGGGTCTGTTGTGATTTTAAGGAATCTTCCATGCGGCTAGATTGAGTGTTTTCAGCTGACTGTGAAGAGATTTGAAGTTGTGCTGCGTCAGTAGAAGAGGCATTAGAGGCAGGATCCATGGTGGGGAATGCGCCAGGCTCCTCAGGAGTGGGTACCAGTGTTGTCTTGGCCAGTCTGGAGCAATGAGAATCATCTTTGGTCTGTCTGCTCTGGTTTTTAATAGAACTTTGGGCAGCAGAGGAAGAGGTGGAAAGGCATAAACTGTCATTGTTGTCCAACTGAGAGAGCGCGTCCACCTTCCAGGCCTGTGGATGAAAGGTCCTTGAGCAGAATTTTGCCAATTGGTGATTTCTGTGGGAGGCAAAGAGATCTAGGTCTGGCCTTCCCCATGCGTGAATTATCTTTGTAAAAACTTGAGGATGCAACTTCCATTCGTGTGGATCTGTCATATTTCTGCTTAGGTTGTCTGCCAGCGTGTTTTCCTTGCCTGGCAGGTACTGTGCTTGAAGTTCGATTTGTAATTCCAGAGCCATGTTCCAAAGAGACATGGCTAGCCTGCATAGGGGTTATGAATGGGTTCCTCCCTGTTTGTTTATGTACCACATTACTGTGGTGTTGTCTGTCCTTATCAATAGCTGGCCTGGATGCAGTAGGTCTTTGAAAGCTATAATAGCATTTATTACTGCTAGCATTTCCTTTTGATTGATGTGTAGGTGCTTTTCTTTTTGGGACCATTTGCCCTGAATGCACCGATCTGTCATGTGCACCCCCCAGGCGTAGTCCGAGGCATCTGTTGTGATGACTTGATTTGCTTGAGGCTTGCAGAATGGGAGACCTGTGTTTCTTTGGCATGCTTGAGCCCACCACAGAAATTCCTTTTGAAGACATGGAATCAGTGGTATTATTGTTTCCAAACTGTGGCTGTGTTGAGACCATAGGTTTTTTAGGTACCATTGAAGTTTCCTCGTATGCAGCTTTGCACATGGGATTAGTAGGATGCAAGATGCCATGAATCCCAGAGCCTGCAGGATTTTCCTTGCAGTCAGCCTGGTGAAAGTTGCCAGTTTTCTGAAGTATTGAGTTAGTTGCCCTTGTTTCTCTGGCGTGAGGTAGGCCATCTGGGTGTTTGTATCCAAGCTGGCACCCAGGAAAATTATTGTTTGAGAGGGTATTAGCCTTGATTTCTTTTTGTTGACTGTGTATCCCAGAGAATTCAACAACATTATTACAAACGCCAGATGTTTCAGAAGTATGTGCTTGCTGCCGCTTGGATCAGGCAGTCGTCCAAATATGGGTATATTTGTATCCCTTGAAGTCTGCAGTAGGCAATTACTGATGCCAGGCATTTCGTGAACACTCTGGGCACAGTAGATAAGCCAAAGGGCAATGCAGAGAATTGATAATGTGTTGAACCTGCAAGAAATCTGAGGTATCTTCTGCAATCTTGTCTGATTGGGACATGCAGGTATTCCTCCTTGAGGTCCAATGTTACCAGCCAAGACTCCTTGCCCAGCATCTGAAGAAGCTGCTGTAATGTGAGCATCTTGAATTTTGGCACAAGTAAAAATATGTTTAGGATGGATAGGTCCAAAATAGGTCTCCAATCTTTGCCCTTCCTTGGTACCAGGAATAGTCTGGAATAAAAACCTTGACCCTGTTCTTGTGCAGGTACCTCTTGAATAGCTTTCATGTCCATGAGATCTGAAATTTGTTTTTGTGCCTCTGCCCTTTGATTGTGTGGCAGGTTTGGCATGCCTCTCATTTTTGGAAGGGTGTGAAAGTGGAATCTGTAGCCTCTGTCTATAATGTCCAGGATCCATTTGTCTTTCGTGACAATATGCCAATTTTTCGAAAATAATGCCAGTTTTCCGCCTAAAGGTGCTGCCATTTGAGCCTTGCTTGGCATGCAAAGGGGAAAGTCATTGGTTCTGCTTTCTGAATGGCTGTGAACTATCCTCACCACCTCTTTGTGTAGGTGCTTGCCATTGTCTGCCTCTAAACGATCCTTGAGATTGCCCTCTGCCCCTCGGGCGCCTGTATCTACCTCTTTGGGGTCTGTCCGTGGCTGGAAAGGACCAATTATTTGAAGGCCAATTTCTACTGAAATGTGGAGGTTGTACCTGTAGGAAATCTTTCACCGTTTGCATTGATTTTGCCTTTTCCTCCATTTTCTTTAATACCTCCTCAGCTTTAACACCAAACAATACATCTTTTTGCAGAGGTGCATCTAGTAATTTAGCTTTGACATGATCTGGTAAGGTTTGCTCTTTGAGCCAAGCATGTCTACGTATGACTGATCCTGTAACAGCAGCTCTACATGAGGCCTCTAAAGCATCAAAACCACATTGCAAGGTATGTTTACCCACTTCTGCACTATGTAACAAATCCTGCAACTCCTTCAAGTCTGGTTGTTCAGGTTGTGACATTTTGCTTTTCAACTGTGATAACAGAAACTGTTGGTACTTTAACATATGGAACTGACAGTTTAATGCCCTCATGGTTAAGGTGGCCGAGGTGTATACCTTTTTCCCCCACCTTTCTAAAGCTCTGGAATCTCTCTCTGAAGGTAATGGATTTTTAGCAGTGGAGGCCTTAATTCCCTTTGGACCCTGTGAAATAGTTTCTGGGTCAGCCGCATGGCTTTTGTATAGGAATTGGTGTGATTCAGGAACCCGGTAATACCAGTCAGGCTTGACTGGAGCTGGAGGTAAAGAATCTGGGTTAAGGCAGGCCTCCGAATACACATCATCTAGTATGTCTAAGACAGGAGGTATAGCCAGAGGCCTGTGCTGATGGAGCAAGAGGAAATCCCTAAGCCTTTTCTTGGAGTCTGAGTACTCTTGGCCTTCCCAGTGAAAGTGTTCCCTCAAGGTATGTAAAGTTTCCCCAAAAGAGTAATCCTCAGGGGGGAAGACAGAGGGAATGGACTCCTCTGAATCAGAATCTTCAAAAGGGGAGTATGAATGTTCCTGGTATTCAGAATGCTCTGAAATAATGGAGGCCTGGTCCGAGGAAGGGGATTCTTCCTCCACTCTGGGTCTTTTGTCCGGGGGGGGGGTTGAGAACCCCTGACAAGAGTAATCAAATCCTCAGCCATTTTTAGCATCTGCTTTTTAGGCATGGGGCCTTGAGAGGGGCCCTGTGGAGCTTGTCTTTTAGTATGCATGGCTGCTTTAGACTTAGTGAAAGCCTTGAGGGAAAAAGAAGAGGAAGGCCTGAAGACACCTTGAGAGGTGGCAGGCCTGTCTAAACTCTGAGTTTCACCGCCAACAGTGGCTTCGGTATCTGTAGTCGGGGTGTGGGCCGAAGAGCCTGCGACTTCGGGCACAGAAGACACCGCCAATGAAGTGTCATCAGTAGTCAGGGGCTGCGTAGGTGCCTCGCTGAGAATCAGACCACCTGTAGTCGGCTTTGGCGTGGTGTCGGTAGAAGTCGCGGACCTCGTATGTCGGTCCTTATCTTTGAGTCTTTTACTCAAAACTGGAGTCTGAGTATCCGACGACATAATGTAATTAAACTTTTTGCCAAAACAGAGTTGGGCGAACTCCGCCCGCCGCTTAATAGTGCATCTGTTGAATGTAGCACAAAAACGACAAGCCGAGACGTCGTGGTCTGGGCCCAAGCAAGGAATGCAGAGGGAATGAAAATCCTTATGTGGTATTTGCTTCCCACATGAAATGCAATTAACTTTGTCTGACATCGGTCTGAGTCAAGAAAAGTTTCCCCAACGGGGTACTTAGCTTTCAAGAAGACTTCGGTTGAAAAATATTCATAATCTCAGGAGCTGGCCGACCGGCGCTTGGAAACTGCTTCGGCTTCGGGCACCGTGCGGCAAGAAAGACTGAAGAAAATGGCGTCGGCTGGTTCTTTTATACCCCTGTCGCACTGACGTCAGGGAAGAAGCGACTACATCCGACGCCGGACCTAGACTTTGGAATTTGGCCGACCGAGGACCCGCCTGACGGCAGGAAAACCCATCTATGACTGCAGCTGTATGCACTATGAACATGATTGCAATTGTATACTCCCTGGCTTGAAGAAGTTGATACCTGGTAGTAGCAGTAAGGAGCCAGTCTAGATAAGGAAACACCTGGAATCCTTGACGCCTCAGGTGAGCCGTGACCACTGCCATACATTTGGTGAACACTCTGGGGGCTGTGGTGAGACCAAAGGGCAGAGCTCTGAACTGATGATGACTGGCTCCCAGCTGGAAGAGAAGGAATCTCCAGGAGTGCCTGTCCATCTTGATGTGATAGTACGCATCCTGGAGATCTATTGAGCACATCCAAATGTCCTAACCCAGAAAGGGTAAAATGGACTGTAGCGTGACCATCCGAAACTTTCTTTGAACAGACTTGTTTAGTCTGCCGAGATCCACAATCGGTCTCCAGTCCCCTGTCTTTTTTGATACCAAAAAGAACCTTGAGTAAGTTCCGGATCAGTGTTGGTCTGCCGGGACTTCCTGGATGAGTCTTTTCTAGCAGTCTTGAAACTTTTATGACTGCTTGGTCCCTCAGATTGGGTGGAACATCTGGAAGGGACTTGCTCGACGGTAAGGGGGGTTGAGAGAAGGGAATTTTGTAACCTCCAGATATAATTGACTGTACCCATTTGTCTTGCGTTAAATTTTGCCAGGCTTTTGGGTACAGTGAAAGTCTTCCCCCGACTGCCTCCAGAGGCGGGCAGTCGGGCAACCCTTCAGGGATACTGGAAGGGCTTGTCAGAGAGTTTTTCTGCTGCTCTGGTTCTGCGGACCCCCTCTGCCTCGAGGGCGGCATCTGTTATTTCCTCCTCTGCCCCTGGAGGAAAAGTCACTACGTGTATCAGGTGAGGCTCCCTGGGATTTCTGAAACCACATTTTTCCACTCTTCTGACCTTTGGGATATGGTCTGGAAGGAGTGGAAAAACAGACTCAGACGGTAGAGAGAGTCTTGTCTTCTTATTCACACCTAGTGAGAGTGTCCTTCACCTGTGGTCCAAAGAGAAATGAACTGTCAAAGGGGGTGTTGGTGAATGACGCTCTAAAGGGCTCTGCAAAATTACAGAGCCGCATTCATGCCCGTCTCCTAAGGGCCATGCCTGTGCCTATAGCTCTACTCGCACCATCAGCTGCATAGGAAATAAGCTTCATGGAGGAGTTAACCACTGAATTAAGGGTCGCCAGCTGAGAAGCTACTTTAGCTTGAACCCCTTCAGCTGATGGATCCTTGAGGGTATCTCCAAGCTCTTTTAGGAGATCCCTCTGAAGTCTGGTAAAATGGCATAAGTAATTCAATGACCTCATGGAAAAGGTCGCTGAAGCAAACATTAGCTTCCCATAACTGTCCATAGTCCTAGACTCCTTGTTAGAAGGATGGACAGAGGAAGAAGTTTCCGCTAATTCCTTTTTAGTAGCCGCTGTTACTACCATGGCGTCCACGAGAACACCCTTAGTAAGTAACAGTTTGTCAGGGGGTGCAGTGATAAACTTGCTGGGCCTCCTCGGGGTTGGTTCCACTGTATCCGGGGCTGACCAAGCTCTTCGAGTCACCACAGACATTAGTGGATCGAAGGGTGGAGACACCCAGGAGGTGGAAGGGCGGGAACCAAACGCATCCAGGAATATGGATTCATCCTCAGTAAGGGCTACGGCAGTCCAGTTCCCCCTCTGCCTAAGCATTTCTAGGATGTCCGAAAAGGAAACATCTTCAGAGGGGGATCTTGAGGACCCTTCCGATTCATCCAAATCCGTATCTGAAGTGACAGACTCAGGGGAATCAATGTGCTTCCTCTTGCACTTCCTCTTCCGGGGGGCCTCCTCTGAAAGTTCAGGGGAGGCCTCGGAAGAAGAGGAAACACCCAATGGGGTGCTCTGAAGCATCAATTCCCCACACTTGGGGTCTGGAGGAGGGACAGAGGTTGACGCAGGCACTACAGGGGATGGAGTCAGTGGGGTCAAACGTGGTGCTGACTCAGGGGCCAGTACACTCCTGATATCAAAGGCATCCTTGCCACGAACCAAAGAAGGCTCCGGGGAAACCTGGAATCCTTCTCCGTGCCAAGGGGGACAACTCCGAGGCTGATGTAGGAGCCAAGCTCACATGCGCCGAAGCTCCGAGAGGAAGAACGGGGTCAGACAAGGGACCGATGCCACTCGCCCCCTCGGAGCAGAGGGAGTCTCAGTGCCCAGATCCCTTGACAGAAGGCACTATCGTGGGGATCGGAGCCGATGACGGAACCAAAGGGGAAATATATATCAGTGCCGACGGATCCACGATTCAAACTCCGGTTCCGAGCTCAGAGGAGTCGGAGGAGGAACATCGATGGAAGCGGACGGAGCGGACACCTGTTGAGGAGGGCTGGATAACATTTTGGCCACTGCCTGCAACTTCAACAACCTACTGACCACTCTCTCCACGTCGTGGTCCAAAAGTCAAGAGGACGGAGAGGAGTGGGAAGATCTGTGACTGCAGTCACTCTGCAACAGGGGAAACTGAGGGGCAAATGTATTGACTCTAGAGACGGGGACCTCGGTCTCTTGTGGGTCAGAGATGACTCCGAAGATGCTGGTGGAGCTGACTGGGAAGCAGCCTCATCGGTTCCAGCCGGAACCGTGGTAGTCTGTAATGTTTGGGCCAATGACAGCTCCGAGCTGGGAGCCGACGATTTGGTCGGTTTAGGAGATTTCATTGGCTGAGCCTTGGCCGGTGAATCCTGGGGCTTAAGGAGACCCCTTAATATCAGCTTTTTGCGCTCCTGCAGAACCCTTGGGCTGAATGTGTGGCATACAGAACAAGAGACCTGCAGGTGCATTGCGCCTAAGCAATAGACGCAAGTGTGCCCATCTGTCAGAGACATTTTCTGACAGCATGAGTCACACTTCTTGAATCGAGACACTTTGGATTCTTTAGACATATCCTACACAAAGTTTTTGGCCAAAGGCCCAACAACAAAAAACTACAAACACTAATTACAGTCAAAAAGTTTTTTTTTTTTTATAATAGGAAGCCTCTAACTTAAACGGCTACCTATGCTAAAACTAAATATATAACGCTACAATAAGTAGAGACAGGAAAGGGGGGGGGGGAGAACTCTCTAACTTAAACGAGTTCTAAGGGAAAAATAGAATAACACTAAAACTACCACAAGCTAATTAACAATCAAGTTTAAAGACTAAACTATCAAAATAGAACCCCTAAATTGCTAGAAAAAGTATTAATCTAACTTACAAGAGCCTGAGCCAGTAAGAGCGAACCTCGCAGCTGAAGCGGCAAACGAGATCTGGGTAGCTAGCGCTAGGCATCATGGGATATAGGGGTAGCCTCGAGCCAGTAAACAGCTCTTGAGCTATAGAAGATGGCAGAGTCGGGAGCAGAGGGTCGGCTCCGATCCCCAACAAGCAAGAAACAAAGGCAAGATAGACAACTTAACATCTACAGTTATCCGGCAACTACCAATCCCCATGGGTGCCAATTAACTAATGGTATACTGTAGATACACCGCTTTACTGGAGACAAAGCTCTCACATACAACACATGAAAAAAGCAAACCTAGTTATCACTGTTGCACCTAAAACATTCACTACCAACCCTAAGGAACAAACACAAAGATACACATATGTGGAAGTACTCGTAATGTACCCAAACCTGCAAGACGTCCTAAAAGAATCTCTCAGTGGCCCCATGCACACACACAAAAGACAGCACATCTCACACACAACACTAAATCACACTGGCTCTTCTTCCAAGCACACAAAGCCACACATTCTAGTTAATGGGGATTCCACTGCAAGACATACAGATGTCCCTCTTACCAGACTAAAGAAGATGATCAGAGCTAGACATCTGTCTGGAGCCAGGATCTTCCAGATCACATACACACACTAAACCACAAGTACCAGTGTTACACAGTCATAATCCATGGACTATAAGGAGAGATATATGATGGAGCTCCCTGAATGCGTGTACCAGGCAGGTATGAATCTAGTCTTGGGTAACATCTGACATTCACGGATGATGATGCCACAGAACCAGCAAAAAGTGATTCAGACAATTGGCTTAGTTTCTGATGTCACAACAAGGGGATCCGATAACTGTCAGCCACAGGAGACATGATCGACAAACCACAATGCTTTGCCAGAGATGGTTTGCACTTGTCACCACTTGGCTTCTGGATACTGGGGGGAAAAAGTTACTCACCGTAATGTTCCAGCTGTGTTGTCCATTTTCACTCCTCCTCAACTGATGGGTTCGGATCAAAGACTTGGATCCAACTCGGCTGCTTTTACCAGATGTTTGGATCCAAAACTCTCAATCTCATCCCTTTACCCATAATACCCCACCAACCTAACATACTTCTGATCAAGTTTGCTGCCTCTAGATACAATAGGACAACCTGCTAAGGAAATTAAAGACAGAAATGAAAAGGGAAGCTACAGCTCAAACAAGGAACACAGGTTCCTGTAAAACTCTTGGATCTTTCCAGAAGCAAAGGTCACCGTGGTTAGGGGGGAAACAAATGGATAACCTTCCGAGGGTTTGTTTGACTCAATCCACGAAGGAAGACACCTTTTGCATGCCTGTGTGATCTTGACTGGAGTAGTTAAAGGATGCTGAAGAATGGACTATTGATTCGACAAAGTCCATTGAAAAACTTGCATATGAAAACTGGCCAGAGAAACAAGGGTGGCAGGAGCTGCCATTGACCCCAAGGCTTGTAAAATTAGTCGCGCTGGAAGAGAAGTATTTTGCATTACTTTTCTGACTTGTGATCTCGGTGTTTGAATTTGAGCCGAAAGAAGAGAGGCTGATTAATGTGTCCAGACAAAGCACCTATGAACTCCAAACTTTGTGTAGGCACAAGTTGCGATTTGCTGTTATTGACTGTGATGCCTAGATGGACACACAACTGGAGCAAGTAGTCCCTTGCTTGTAGTAGTCGAAGTCTGGTTGGGGCAGTTAGGAGCCAGTTGTCTCGAAATGGAAACACTCAGAATCCTATCAGTCTCACGTGAGCTGCCACCACTGCCATGCATTTGGTGAACACCCTCGGGGCTGTGGTGAGACCAAAGGGCAATGCTTTGAACTGATAATGACTGGCTCCCAACCAGAAGTAAAGACTGGCTCCCAACCAGAAGTAAAGATATCTTCTGGAGTGTCTGTTCATTTTGATGTGATGGTATGCATCCCAAAGATTTATTGAGCTCATCCAATTGTCCTTTTGCAGTAGGGGCAAAATGGACTGAACTATGACCATCCACAACCTTGAATAGTGCACAAACTGATTTAGTCTGCTGAGATCCAGAACTGGTCTCAAGTCTCCTTGCCTGTTCTGTGGCCAAGAAGACTCTTAAATAAGTGCCAGATCCTCTCTGGTCTTGGGGGGAGAGGGTCCTCTTGGATGACGCTCTTTCTAGCAGCTTTTTTACTTCTAGTACTGCTGCTTCCATATGACTGGGTGGGACATCGGGGATTCTTTTCATTTTGGTTGGGAGGGGTAGAAAAAATGGTATAATACAGCCTATGGATAAGGGTCTTTGCAAACAAGAATCTTTTGTTATTGAGAGCCAGGTTCTCTGGAGCAAACACAAATGTCCCCAGATTGCCTCCATAGGGAAACAGTTGGGCTTCCCTTCAGGATCACTGGCAGGGCTTGCCTAGAAGGAATCATTGAAACCCTGTATGTGCAGGCCACCGCTGTTGGGAGGATAGCATCTTCCATTTGATTTCCCCCCTCTGCCTCTGGGGGAACTATCTCCAAGTGAGTCTTAAAAGGACCCTAGGATTTGTGGCATCACATTTTTCTACCTCCCTGCTGACTACTTGGCAAAGGTCTTTAAAACGCTGAACAACATACACCCAGGGCAAACTGGGTCTTTCCCTTTTAATCACATCTGGAGAAAGTATCCTTTACCTTGGGGCTGAACAAAGATCAGCATCAAAAGGTGCAATGATGAATGAAGGCAAAGGGCTCTGCAAAATCACACAGTTGCATCCAGGCATGTTTCCTAATGGCTAAACCTGAACCCATCACCCATGAGGTACATTACACTGCATGGGAGATCAGCCTCATGGATGCATTAGAAATGGACTAGAGGGTGGCCAGTTATGAATAGATTTTATTTTGGTCCTCGGCAGACAGACTCAAAGATTTGGAGAGCAGCTCTTTTATCACATATCTTGTAAATTTCCTACGATGTGCCAGATAATTCAGCGAGCAGAGTATAAAAGTTGCTGAAGCATACACTCCGCTTACCAAATCTGTCCAAGGCTCTTGCCTCCCTGTCAGGGGGTGGGACAGAAGAACTCTGTTCTGCAAGTTCTTTCTTGGTGGCTGCTGACACAACCATGGCATTAACCAGGACTCCCCTGCTCCAGTGCTTCCAGTCTTTAGTGGGAACTAGAATTTTGTCAGGTCTTTGAGGGATTTGCTCCATAGTACCTAGATCCTTCCATGCTCGGCAAGATACAGGATCTATGAGTTCACCAGCTGCAGGAGTCACCCAAGAAGTACAGTGGCCAACCCTGAAGGCCTCCAGAAAGGATTCCTCCTGGGAGGGGGGGTATCAAAGGGCCAACCACCTTTTTGTTTCAGGAGCTTTAGGGCATCTCCAAAGGAGATGTTTCAGATGGAGATCTGGGGGACCCATTTCATTCATCAAAATTGGTGTCTTCCATGACAGATTCCTGAGGAGAATCCAGGTGTCTCCTTTATATGTACTCTTCCAAGGGACTTCCTCAGTGGGGTGGGCTGCATAAGTATTAGAAGAGATGAAGATGTCCTGAGGGACCAACTGGAGACTAGATTGGGCTGGCCGACTCAGTGGAATAGATGGACATGGCTCAGAGCAGAGAACTGGAAGAGGTAAAGTCATCTGATCTGAGAAGGGCAGGGATGTCCTTTCTCTAGATAAAAAGGCGACCCTCGACAACCTTGAAGGTGAACACCTAGGGAAACAGAAGTTGATGGGAAAGAAGCTAGTAATTCCAGAGACGTCAAGCTACTTCAACCTCACCAGAACTCCACCTAGACAGTGTGAGACCTAAGCTGTCCAATGAAGAAGCCCCAAGGGGAGATATGGCTCCGAAACCTTCAAAGTCTATCCCAGTCCCCCAGACATAGGCGCTGACACTTCAGCTTCACGAGTTCTCTGGCTGCAAAAAGGTTTGGGGCCGGGCAACTCAAGGAAGCCACTGGAGTAAAAGAACAGACCGTTATTTGGATCCAGTGATGATACTCCCAGGAATCTCAGATCCAAGGGCTCCAAAAAGTACAGTTGTGTACACATACCATAAATGTAGATTGTTTGAGTATATTCACTGTTGCAGTCATTACATTTGGGTAATCTGCTGGCAGGTTGGCCTGAATTCCAAAGCCTTGGGTCCTGCGTTGGTTGCTGTCTCCTCTTCCATGACGTTAGGTTGTCAAGGGTATAAAACAAGCAGCAGACACCATTTTCTTTAGTTTTTCTTGCCCCAGATGTCAGGTGCCCCCAAAAAGCAAAAAAAAAAAAAAAAAAAAAAAAAAAAATATTATACACACACATATATATATATATATATATATATATATATATATATACACATGCAACAACACAAACTTTTCAGCATCTCTACATGCTCTACATTTCAGCATCTGTTTGCATACGTCTTGAAACACTTGATATCCGTTTGGGTTTTTCAGTTGGATTAACCAAGGATTTAATAGCTGATACTACCTACCAATTTGAACAGGCACATTTATTTTATTTTTTAATTAGAGTCACGGTTTTTTAAGTTGAGACTGATTAGTGATTAGACAGATACTTTTGGCCATTTTTTGAATGTATTCAACCATATGGTATAACAGCTAGATGCAAGCAACTGTACAGACATTTTACACTTGTCTGGGTCACTGAACTTATTGGATCGATTGTGGACTCATTAGATATCACTATTATGGTTTCTGGGATGGGTTTATTCCTCATCCATTATTTGACCTTGCGTCACTCTTTTATAATTTTTTCTTTCCTATGATAGGAAGCATTCTACACTTGATCATCTTTGGGTCATCCACAGTCCTCTGTTCATTTTAATTAAATATATGAACAATAACCTTTTAGATGTTCTGACATCTTTAACTATAGACAGTAGTCCCTTCATTGATTAGGACACACATACCTGGGGTCTTATATCATCTTTATTTGACTGCCCAGGGCCTGGACTCCTCTGTGATCCAATTTGTCATTGGCTTGTATAGACATCTTTGATTGAAGCATTAATAATATCTTGATTAATTTGCTCTGACAATTTCATAACTTGCTCGGTCTGGTTGTATTGTTCTTTTTTTCAGTTCAAGCAACTTATGGTCATGGATCTTCAGAAATTATTATCTGGCTTATGCACTGATAAGGATGATCAAGATATTTGGAATTGGTATTGGTTCAACTGAAATTAATAATTTGGAAACAATTGATCCAGTTGACGGTTGCGAACATTTATTTCAGAAGTTAGGTAAACAAATCAAAATGCTGAGAACAAACATCTGGCACCACAAACTGTTCAAAGCATATCAGGTGCACAAAATATCCCCCAGGGGATTAAGATGCAAAATCCAACCACTGGTTGGTACACCAGATGTCCTGCTTAAGGATTGGCAAATAGCACAACAGGAGGCCGCCATGGCCAGAGTTAATATATTGGCATCATTCTATGAGAGAACTGTACATGCCAATACTCTGGAAGTGGAAAAAACTTGTAACAACCTTAAACAGTTTGAGGAAAATACTAATTTTCAAAATTGTCTGAGCAAATTATCAAAGGAGATATCCACTTTGGAAAATAATCTTAAAAGCAAAAAACTTCATAAATTTGCCCAAGATAAGGAGGATTATGAGAGGGGCAGACAATTTGAGTCGCAGAGGGGAGTCAGGTTCGCTCAGGGCACCAGGAATGCTTCCTTTGTACGTAAAAAGAGGCCCAGGTCCATTTTGAAAAAGATAGGATTAAGTAACACTACCTCTGGTGAGGAATCCTCCACCACAGACACAGAAATATTGAGTACTGGTGAATCACCACATGCCAAAAGGGGAACAACAACTGAGGTCCCTTTAGGGGTACGAAACATCGGGCAGGAAGGAAACATAGGGGTAACAAGTCTAGAAGAGTTATTCATGTCAATAGTGAAATAAATGAACCATGTACCAATGTGCTAAATATTTCCAAGCATGTTTTATCTGATGACCAATATTCTTTACTCAATAAAGGTCTTGGTTTTATCCCCGGATTCTTCATTGATGAGAGTTCATTAGTATCTGATACTATAGATTTTTGTAGAAAGATTAACCTCAAATTGTTTTTCAAACAGGACAAATCTGATGATTCTCCAAGATCATCTGACTTCAGATTTCACAAATCAACATTCAATCCTCCTATGGACAAACATGTTGCTGTTTTTCAGCAGGCTGTAATAAAGGATATACACTTTCACTTTAGTTCAGAGGAGAATATGAGGCACAACCTCTCCAGGAAAGAACAACCAGCTTTAACACAACTCAAAAATAATACTGATATTGTCATCATTCCTGCTGACAAATGGGGTGCGGTGGTTGTTATGGACACCGATTATCGGGATGAAGGTAATAAACAACTATCTAACCATCATTACTATATGAAAATGGATATTGACCCCACACCCAGTTTAACGTGAAATTCATGATTTCTAGGAGCAAGCGGTGGAAGCAGGTATTATTTCAGATAAAACTAAAACACATTTGATGGTCAAAGATCCTGCCAAGCAATACCTCTACTTACTACCCAAAATTCATAAATCTGTCCACAAGCCACCTGGTAAACCCATAGTATCTGGCATTGGGTCACTTACGGAACCTTTATCCATCTTTCTCACTGAAAAACTTAAACTGTTATTACCACTCATTCAAGCTAGAATCCAGGATACCACTGAATTCTTGCAGATTGTATCAGAATCTCAATTGGAACCTGAATGGTTAATGTGCACCCTAGATGTAAAATCTTTATATACCAGTATCCCACATTGGGCGGGTTTAATGGCCTTGGAGTTTTGGTTAAAATAATCCAACATGTACCCCCCAGGATTGAATACACTTCTGGTATGCCTGGCTGAGCACATTCTTACTAAAAATGTGTTCTACTTTCAACAAGATTGCTACTGGCAACTTCAGGGCACGGCCATGGGTGCCTCATTTGCACCCATTTACGCAGATCTCTTCATGGGTTTTATTGAAGAACAGATCATTTATGATCCAATGCATAACATATATTTACCAGAGATTGATATATGGAGAAGATACCTGGATGACTGCTGGCTAGTGTGGAAAGGAGGTAATGACTATCTCCAGGAATTTATTGAGCATCTCAATGGGAACATCTGGGGCATTGACTTCACTGTGGAGTATCATCAGAAGAAAATATATTTTTTGGATGTCCATCTATCAAGACAATCTGATAATACACTCAAAACTTCTGTTCACAGAAAATTCCCGCAATACAATACCCTTCTGCATGCAGACAGTCTCCACCCAAAACATATCATCAAAAATATACCAAAATCTCAGTTTCTCCGGATTAAAAGAATATGTTCTTCTGAGGATGATCTCATCACATACCAGGAGGACTTTAACAGAATTTTGTCCAGGGGATATTCCCCACAGATTATCAACTCTGCGGCCAACTGGAGCAGCAACAAACCTAGGGACTCCCTTTTACAATATCAAATGGGACGGAGAGAGAAAAGTTCTGATACATGTAGATTCATTACCACTTATGGTAGGAATAGCAGAAACTTGATCAATGTTATCAACAATCATTGGAACATACCCAATTCACATCCTCTTTTGGAAGGCTACCTGGGGGAACGGTGTGATTTTTCATATAGGAAGGGTAGAACGTTTGGCTCTCACTTTTCACACTATAAAAGAGCAAGCTTTAAGGATGACACTCTCACTCAGAGGACACTTACAGGGGACAAACTCATAGGTATATTTCCCTGTGGTCACTGTAGTTTTTGTAGTTACATTTTTAAAACTACCAGTTTTACTAGTAAAAATACTGGTCACATTTACAATATTGAATTCTTTGGTAACTGCAGTTCTGATTGGATAATTTATCTTGCCCTATGCACTTGTCAGGCCTTTTATGTTGGACAAACATCTAGGCAGTTCCGCATAAGGATTTCTGAACACCTAGGGGATATCAGAAACCATAGAATAACTAACGCATTATACAGACATACAATCAAGCATCCTACTGCCAAATTCTCATTCATCATTATTGATCGTATAACTGGTAACCGATCATTCAAAACAGGGTGGCATGACATTTTGAACAAGAAAGAGAAAAGATGGATCATTAAACTTGGAGGGCTTTTCCCTCCGGGACTGAATGACAAACTATGATTAATGCCTTTTTCCAGTATCCCTCATTCAATAATACACTTTTTATTTATCTCTTTTTGAGATATCACATCTGGATGACATTCCCAATCATATCATGGTAGTAATGATGGTTTTCCTTTTTCTGCTTATCAATCATTATGTTCTTTAGTACAGTTGTTTAATATATGATAACATTTGTAATTTATTTGTATTTATGAACATAGATGAAGTATTTAGAGCTGATCAATACCATCATTATATTTTCTATGTTAACATTTTATGGTTTTTACCATATTAATGTTTAAATTAACCATTTTTTGGTTTTTGTTAACTACAGGAAGTGATGTCATTCTTTTTTGGATTTATGGAAGCTATTTAAGCAGGTGATTCTTTGAAATTCATGAAACATACTACTGAAGAAAGCCTTGTGCTGAAACCGGTCTAGTTTCAGTTAAATAAATATTGAATCTTCAGATCTTCTCTGGTGCTGGCATTTTATCTTTGGATTAACACAAACTTTACCTTCATTTACAAGCAAATACACCACATAGATTGTAGAAGATAGTGAAGGAGAGAGAAAATCCAGAATAAAAGGGGGATGGCGGGCGGGTAACCTGGACTGCAACAGTGAATACACTAACATCTACATTTATGGTAAGTGTAGACAACTGTACTATGTTCTTCGTGTTTCGCTGTTGCAGTCATTACATTTGGGTAGAATCTCAAAGCTATGGATGGGAGGCTGGAACTAAACCGCATTAGGGGGCGGCTATAAGACCCTGCAGAACTGCAGTGGCAAAGCCTGCCCTGGACTTAGAGTAGAGAGGCAAATGATAATGCTTTGTAAAAGTGTGAACAGAACTCCAATTAGCAGCCTCTAGAATGTCTTTGGTTGGTACTCCTCTGAGAAAAGCTGCTGATGTAGCTACAGCTCTGGTGAAATGAGACCTAATGCCTTGGCACAGGTTTGCCATGGTGTAAGTAGCAGAAACGAATGCAGTGGCTTATCCACTTTGAAATAGTCTGCTTTGAAATCGCCTTTCCTTCTGATCCTGTACAAATGTCACTAGTAACTGCTCAGTTTTTCTTAGAGCTTTAGTCCTGCTCAAGTAGAATCTTAGCTGTCTGTGTACGTCCAATGAATGCAGAATCCTCTCCCCCTTGCTCTGCGGATTTGGATAAAAGGCTGGCAGATGAATAGTTTGGTTAAGAGCCACACTGGGAACCACCTTGGGCATAATTGAAAGATTGGTCCTCTCAGACACCCTGTCTGGGTAAAATATGATAAAAGGCTCCACAGCCATGAGTGCCTGTAGCTCTGAAAATCTTCTTGCTGAAGTAATTGCTAGGAGCAGAGCTGTTTTCCATGATAAGAACTTTAGATCTGCAGTAGCAGCTGGTTCAAATGGAGGCAGGGTGAGTTTTTCCAACACACAATTGAGGTCCCCATGCAGGTATTGGTGATCTTCTGGGAGGCCTTACATTTTTGGCTCCTCTAAGATATTGCTTTAGTAAAGGAGGAGAAAAGATTGGTGGCTCTGTATTGTAATGAGCCGAAATGGCAGAGGCATGGATTTTTATTGATGAGAAAGATAGGCCTTCGTCAAGCATCTCAGTCAAGTATTGTAATATCTGAGGAATATTTGGTTCTGCTGTATCAGTTCCTTGTGCTTGATTCCAAGCACAGAATCTCTTCCATTTATCAGCATAAGATTTTCTAGTACTAGGCCTTCTGGCTTCCAAAATGACATCCATCACAGCTTTACTGAGAGGTATTAGTATAATTACATGATCAGCCATGCTGCCAGATTCAGTGTTTGGAGCTGATAGCGCAGGATCTGATTGTTTTGCTGGGACAGTAATTGAGGTCTTTGAGGTAAGGTCCAAGCTGGGTACTGAGCCAAGTTCCTTAGGATTGGGTACCAGTATTGGCGTGGCCAGTCCGGGGCAATTAGTATCATCCTTGGTTTCTCTTGTCTGACTTTTAGTAGGACCTTGGGAAGAAGAGGCAGAGGAGGAAAGGCGTAAACTGATAGGTTTTTCCAACAGAAGGATAGGGCGTCCACTTTCCATGCTTGTCTGTGATAAGTCCATGTGTTTACTATAAGGATTTATATTTAGAATATTTTAAGTGCATATTTGCATATATTTTTTAATATTTGTTCTTAGTATTTGCACTTTTAAAAAATTGTTATTCAACACACTGCATGAATTATTAGTGGTTTGCATTAACTACTTATATGTATTTATTTTTACAAGATTTTTTGACACACAAGGTATCTAGATAGTTTTTAAAACAACGTGCTATTGCAGTATTATTGACTTGCAGGGAGTACAAATATTTTAACATCTTAAAAATACTTCAAAGATACCTTAAAAAATGTTTAAACTTTTAACTAATTATCATAATTAACACCAGGAGTGGTCGATTAAGTGATCACCTGATGTATGTATAATGATATAAAATGGCTTTACTTTTCACTGAGCAGTATCTTGACAAAGCCTGGTAGGAACCAGGCGAAAGCGCTTGATTAATTTTTCTGTTTTTATTCATTAAAGTTATTTAACTTCAATTTATTTCTGGTTGTATCACATCTGTGATTCCTGGACTGAGTGTTTCTACCTGTGGAGCTGCTTTTTACTTGGTGTCTGTGATAAGTCCTTGTGCAGAATCTTTTCAATTGATAATTTTGAGGAGAGGCAGATAGATCCATGTCCGGGCTCCCCCATTTCTTTGTTATCATGCTGAAGACTTGTGGATCTAGTTTCCACTCGTGAGGGTCCATAAGGTTTCTGCTTAAGTCATCTGCCAGAGTATTTTGTTCTCCTGGCAGGAATTGAGCTTGTAGATGTACTTGGTAAGTCAACGCTGTGTCCCACAGTGCCATGGCTAGTCTGCAAAGGGGGTATGAATGCGTGCCCCCCTGCTGGTTTATATACCACATAACCGTGGTGTTGTCTGCCTTTATCAGTAGTTGTCCTGGATGAAGTCCTTGAAGGCTGTCAGGGCATTTTGAACAGCTAACATCTCTTTTTGGTTGATATGCAGATGCATTTGTTATGGGGTCCACATGCCCTGAATGCATCTTCCTCTCAGGTGGGCCCCCCACACAATCTGATGCATCTGCTAAGGTTTGGCTGGCAGGGGGTAGAGTGAAAAGCCGTCTCATGTTTTGGTGACATGCCTTTGCCCACCACAGAAACTCCTGTTGTAGGCAGGGAATGAGAGGAATCATTGTTTCCAGACTGTGACAATGTTGACTCCATAAACTTTTTAGGTACCACTGAAGTTTCCTCATATGCAGTCTTGCATATGGAATCCGTAGAATGCAGGATGCCATGAACCCCAAAGCCTGCAGAGTTTGTCTTGCAGATAACTGGGTTTTTGTTGCCATCAGTTTGAAGTAAGTAGTCAGTTGTCTGTTTGTCTGGCATGAGAAAAGCCATCTGGGCAGTTGTATTCAAGCTTGCACCCAGGAATGTTATCTTTTGAGAGGGTACCAGTTGTGATTTCTTTCCATTTATTGTGTACCCTAGGCATGTTAGAAGCCTTTTCACAAACACCAGGTGCTGAAGAAGAATGTCCTTCTCTGCTTGTAAGAGACAGTCGTCCAAGTAAGGATATATTTGTATACATTGTCTGCAAAAAGCAATTACTGGTGCCAGGCACTTTGTAAAGACCCTGGGTGCAGTAGATAAGCCAAAGGGCAGTGCACAGAATTGGTAATGCACTAAGCCAGCCTTGAAATGGAGGTATCTTATGCACAATTCCCTTATTGGGACATGCAGGTATGCCTCTTTTAGGTCTGTCACCAGCCAAGCATTCTTGCCCAGCATGAGCAGAAGCTGCTGCAAAGTTAGCATTTTGAATTTTGGAATGTCCAGGAATGAGTTAAAAATTGATAAATCCAGTATTGGACTCCAGGCCTTGTCCTTTCTGGGTACTAAGAACAGTCTTGAGTAAAAACCTTGTCCTGTTTCCTGTTCTGGTACTGGCTGAATAGCCCCCATATCCATGAGGGACGTAACCTGTTTCTGTGCCTCTGCCCATTGATTTTTTGGCAGATCCGGCCAACCGTTTGCCATTGGCAGAGTATGGAAATGAAATCTGTATCCCTGTGATACTATGTTTAGCACCCACTTGTCCTGGGTGAACTGCCAGTTTTGAGCAAACAGTGCTAATTTCCCCCTAAGGGTGCTGCCAAAAGAAGTGCTTGGTGATGGCAGAGGGAAGTCATTGGGACTGTTTTCTGTAGGGTTGCGCTTTATCTCCTCCAGTTTTGGAGGTAGAAGCACCCCATTGCTTTGACCTGTAAGAATCTTGTGCCTGGTATCTAGAACCTTTAGGGCATCCAGATTTGCCCCTTTGAGCTCTGTCGGACACAGGAAAGGACCAATTTTTTGTAGGCCAGTGTCTACTGAATCTTGGTGGCTGCACTTGTAAGAAGTCTAGAAGTCTTTTACAGTTTGCATAGACTTAGCATTGTCTTCCATTTTCTTTAAAACCTCTTCTGCCTTAATACCAGAGTATGATGCTGTAAAAGTGCATCCAGTAATTTAGCTTTAACATTAATCGGGCAAATTTTGCTCTTTTAGCCAGACATGCCTCCTAATCACCTATCCAGTAACTGCGGCCCTGCAGGAGGCCTCTAAGGAATCAAAACCACATTGCAAAATATGCTTTCCAACTTGTTCAGCTGCATGCAATAATTCCTGCAATTATTCATTTTCTGCGCATTCAGAAATCAACATTTTCTGTTTCAGCAATCCATTTGCCCTGAATGCACTTCCCTGCCAGATGAGCCCCCCAAGCATAGTCTGATGCATGTGTAGTTAGGGTTTGGGCAGCAGGGGGTGGTGTGAATGGCAGTCCCTAGTTTTGGTAGCAGGCCTCTGCCCACCATAGGAACTCTAGGCGCAAGCAAGGTATGATAGGAATTATTGTTTCCAGGTTGTGACAATGTTGACTCCAAAAACATTTTAAGTACCACTGAAGTTTCCTCATATGCAGTCTTGCATATGGAATTAGAAGAATGCATGAGGCCATGAACCCCAAGGCTTGCAGTATTTGCCTTGCAGACAACAGGGTTTTTGTGGCCACCTGTTTGAAGTCACCAAATGAATTTGCTTTTCTGGCGTAAGGAAAGCCATCTGGGCAGTTGTATTCAAGCTTGCACCCAGGAATGTAATTTTTTGAGAGAGTACCAGTTGAGATTTCTTTTCGTTTATGGTGTACCCTAGACAGGTTAGAAGTCTTTTTACAAACGCCAGATGTTTTAGAAGAATGGGCTGGTTTTCTGCCTGAATTAGATAATCGTCCAGGTATGGATATATTTTAATATTTCTTGGCCTGCAAAATGCAATTACTGGAGTCAGGCACTTTGTGAATAACCTGGGCACAGTAGACAAGCCAAAGGGCAGTGCAGAGAACTGATAATGCATGCAACCTGACTTGAAGCATAGGAATCTTCTGCAAGATTCCCTGATTGGGATATGCAGGTAAGCCTCTTAAGTCGAGAGTTGTCAACCAGGCATCCTTGCCTAGCATAAGAAGTAACTGGTGAAGAGTCGGCATCTTGAATTTTGGAATGTCCAGAAAGGTGTTTAGAGTAGACAGGTCCAGAATTGGACACCATGATTTGTCTTTTCTGGGTACCAGGAAAAGTTTGGAATAGAAACCTTGTCCCTTTTCCTCTTCTGGTACTAGCTGAATAGCCCCCATGTTTAGGAGGGAAAGTACTTGCTTCTAAGCCTCTGCCCACTGATTTGGGGGCAGGTCGGCCACCCATAAGGAGTTGGCAGCGTGTGAAAATGAAATTTGCATCCCTGGGATACTATATTTAAAACCCATTTGTCCTGGGTTATAAGTTGCCAGTTTCTTGAATGAAGAGCCAGTTTCCCCCCCAAAGGGGCGGCTAAGAGGTAAGTGCTTGGAAATTTCAAAGGGAAGTCATACAGAGCGTTTACCATAGGGTGGTACCTTGTTGTTTCCAGATTTGGAAGTGGAAGCACCCCATTGCTTAGTTCTGAAAGTCCCTTGGGACTGAAATCTGGTGGTTGTGGAATGTCTGGGTTTGGCCGTAGTGGCTCTGGAAGGAGCTGGAAAGGACCAGTTCTTAGTAGGCCAATGTCTAATAAATCTAGTAGGTTGCACTTGTAAGAAATCTTTCACAGTTTGCATAGATTTAGCTTTATCTTCCATCTTTTTTAGAACTTCTTCAGCCTTATTGCCAAATAAGCAGTCCTGCTGTAAAGGAGCATCCAAAAGTTTTGCTTTAACATGATCACGCAGTGAATGCTCCTTAAGCCAAGCATGCCTTCTAAGCACAGACCCAATAACAGCAGCCCTACAAGAGGCCTCTAAGGAATCAAAACCACATTGCAAAGTATGTTTGCCAACTTGCTCAGCTGAATGCAATAAATCCTGCAAATCTTTATTCTCCACGCAGTCAGAAGTCAACATCTTTTTCTGTTTAAGCAGTCCAATGATATGTTGATATTTTAGCATATGGAATTGACAGTTTAAAGCCCTGATTGCCAAGGTTGCAGAAGTATAAACCTTTTTACCCTATCTATCCAGTGCCCTGGAGTCTCTATCAGAAGGGATATGATTTTTAGCAGTAGAAGCCTTAATGCTCTTGGGCCCCTGAGAAATGGCTTCAGGGTCCGCAACAGGATTTTTAAAAAGGAATTTGTGGGACTCGGGAACCCTGTAGTACCTGTCTGGCTTGCTAGGGGCTGGAGGCAAGGAATCAGGGACCATACTGGATTCAGAAAACACATCAACAATATCTAGAACTGGAGGTATAACCAAAGGCCTATGCTGAGGAAAAAGGAAATCCCTTAGCCTCTTTTTGGATTCAGTGAAATCCTGACTTTCCCAGTGGAAATGTTACCTTAAGTTATGCAAAGTTTCCCCAAAAGATAAATCCTCAGGCGGAGAAACAGAGGGAATGGAATCCTCTGCAGAGTCCTCATAAGTAGGAATGGACAAATCCAGATCATTAGAAGAGTCATAAGAAACTGAGCCCTGTTCAGAAGAGTCATAGTCAAATTCAATTCTAGGTCTCTTTGGGGGGGGGTTGACTACCCCTGATAAGAGTAATTAAATCTTCAGCCATTCTGATAATTTGTTTTTTTTTAGGCATAGGGGCCTGAACATGCAGCCTGGGCGTTGGTTTTTTTAGACATAGATCAAGATTTAGTCCTTAGCACTGAAGGTGGAGTCGGTTTAATATGCAAGTCTGTAGGCCTGAATACACCCTCAGAAGCCGGTGCCTGCAGAGCTGCTCTGGACCCATCCAAGGTAGAGACATCCGTGGGCTCTATATGTGAAGCATCTCACGGCATATCTGACTCCGAATGGGTGTCAGTAGAGGCCTGCGAATCAAAAGTAGCAGGTATCAGGGGCTGCGAAAGCGCCTCACTGAGTACTGGCAAACTGGCGACTTGCTTAGGAGAAGCGTCGTCGGCAGTTTTGGACCTCAACGGCCTGTGTGTCTTTTTCTTTGCATTTTTTTGGTATTCCGGTAGTCGGATGGCTAACCAAAGTCATTTCTGGATAATTAAACAGAGAACCAAAACATTTTGAAGCAAAAATGTTCCGATGACGGATAGTGCGCTGATTAAATAAAGCACAAAACCGACAACAAGGTACGTCGTGGTCAGGGCCTAGGCAAGGAATACAGTACAAATGAAAATCCTTATGAGGTATTTGCTTCCCACAAGTAATACAATTATTAACTTTTACTGACATCAGTAAGGAGCAAGAAAAAGTTTCCCCAACGGGGTTACTCAGCTTTATGTTTAAGACTTTGGTTCAAAACTTGAAAACGAAAATTTCAGGAGTCGGCCGACCGGCACTTGCGAACTGCTTCTGCTTCGGGCACCATGCGGCAAGAAAAGACTGGTGTAATGGCGTCTGTTGCAAGTTTTATACCCCTGACGACCTGACGTCATGGAAGAAGGGATCACAACCGACACAGGACCCAAGACTTTGTTAATCAGGCCGACTGAGGCCAACCTGCCTGCAGATTACCTAAATGTAATGACTGCAACAGTGAAACACGAACATCAGAGGACTGAACTGATGGAGAGACCAGGCGGGAAATGAACAAAAGTTGGCTAGTGGGTCCAGTAGGAGTTGTAGCCGGAAGAACCCCCCATCTGAATACGAGCTCTGAGAAACTTCCTCATCATATCCAAGTCAGCCTCGGATAAAGTTCTGGAATACCTATGTGAAGATGTGGAGGATGGAGTTCTGCAATGCCTGTGTGGAGATCCCCAAAAAATGTAGGGAGACGTGAACTGACTGGATTTGGTAGGAGAGAGAGAGTCTGGATCTGAGAAGATTCTCGGACCCTGTTAGATCAGAAGTCGTCAGATCTGACTTTTTTTTGCATCTTAAGAAGCTCTGATGGAGACGAGGAGGAGGGGTGGCCTGAGAACCTCTTACAATAGTCTTTTTCCTTAACAGCTGAGACTGGCTTCCCCTTGTCTGTGTTTTTTTTTTTTTTTTTGGATTTAAGGGGGGGTTGAGCTCCAGCTACAGAAGAGGAAGGAAGGAAGGAAGCCCATCAGCATTAATTTACTCCTAATGATGGTAAGAGCAGACAGAACAATCCACGTCCAAGTGAGATGGTCCTAAACAATAAACACATTCCCTGTGGGCATCCAAGTTAGAGATTTTATGCCCACAAGTAATGCACTTTTTTGAAACCAGTATGGTTGTCAGCCATTATTACCAGGGAAGAAAAACTGCCAACGGCTAAGAATTTTTTTTTTTATAGAAAGGAAATATAAAGAAATAAAAAGAACTACCATCAATGGTAGTGAAAGAGTCAATGGTAGTGAAAGAGTACTCTAAAGAGTAAATTGAAGTTAAAAAAACGGAAAAATACCAAATGTAGTTTGAAGAGGTGCCAACAAATTAACTACAATACGAGTGGAAAATGCTAAAATCAGAAAGGAAATGGTAAAGGACGTAGGAGAATTAAAATTAAATAAGTTTTCTTAGATGTAACTTATGAAAAAAAGGGGTAGAAATTACCCAAAAGCTCAACAGCGACAGGATCCACATCTGAAAGCAAAATGGTGGCAAACAACATATGGGATATGTTAGGTTGGTGGGGTATTATGGGTTAAAGGAGGAGCTTGAGAGTTCTGGACCAAAAGATCTTGTAGAAGCGGTCGAGTCAGATCGGAGTCTTGGAATGAACCCATCAGTAGAGGAATGAATGAAAAGGACATCATCAGATTTTCATCTATTCCCATAGTGCTTTTTTTAGGCTATGCCAGGGTGTTAAATCCTCCAACATAACAAAAAAAATCACTCAAGTACCTAAAGGTACTGCTGCTCAATGGTAGGAGTTTAAATAAACAGCACTCCTTACCCCTGGAGAATGTACACATGTGCAGTCACGGAAACATGGCTCAGAACCATGGAAAGCACTCTGGATATCAAAAGCTACAATGCTTTTCATACATTTCGAGCCTCCTCAGCTCAGGATAAAACAAGGTGAAGAGGTGTGTCAGAGGTCATAAAGGACATGTACACTGCTAGACTGGTCCAACAACATGACTCTCAAGTTGCTCCATAGGTTCATAGGTAGGTACTAGGCTATCTGCCCGAAGGCATTTATAAGCCTAGCCAGAATGTGTTTGCTTTCACTGTCCCCTTAGATTAGTTCCCTGTGCCTCTGTCCAGCACAGCCATTGAAGTGATCCCTGGGGTAAACTTTGTTTCCCATCCACTCGTCAAGGTTTCCCTTGAAGGGGGTTAGCGAGGAGCTCTGCCTAATATAGATTGGCCTTGTATGTCAGGCATAGATCACCTCTGAGTAGTCAGTATGCAACAGAGTACAGCTGGAGTTTCTTCAGTCGAGCTGCATAGCACATCTGCTTGAGGCCAGGGATCCTCTTGGTGAGGTACTTCTGTGGTCTTTCCAGTTGTTGCAGGTGTCTTTGTAAGGTACATCCCAAATGGGGTATTGTACTCTGATGATGGGCCTGACGAGTGATGCGTAGAGGCGCCCAATGACCTCTTCCGATCTGGATGCAAACCCTTTTGAGATTAGGTGGGCCACATAGAAGGATTTTCTAACCACTTTGGCAATGTGATTATTAAAGGAGAGGTTACTATCTACTTGGGTCCCCAGATCCCTTATTACATCTTCTGTATTTAGGGGGCTATCACCTATGTGATAGTTTGTGGGTACTTTGCTTTTTCCAAAGGGGATGACTATGCACTTTTTGGCATTTAGTTTGAGGCCATGGTTTTGACACCAGGTATCTGTCTCAGTGAGACCCTTTTGGAGGATATCTATGTCAGCCAGAGTGTCAATTATAGCACCTAGGTTGCAGTCGTCTGCAAACTTGGTCAGCTATAGTCCTCCTGTGCTTGCCTGTACCTCTGAGAAGTATATGCCGAACAGGAGGGGTCCTAGGGAACGCCACTTGTAACCGGTTTACAGTCAGACCTAGCTCCCGCAACTCTTACCATGTGGGTTCTGTCCGTGAGCCAGTTGGCAACCCATCTTGTGACGTAGGGGTTTATGTTCAGGCCTGTGAGCTTATCTATAATACCCGAGTGTGGAATGGTGTTGAAGGCATTTGCAAGGTCTAGGTAGGCTGTGTGGACCACCTTTCCCTCATCTATAGCCTTGGTAACCGTCTCAAAGTCGTCCACCAGGTTTAGGAGGCATGATCTGCTCTTAAAGCCAAACTGGATAGGGTCCAGTGTTTGGAGGTTCCCAATGTCTCAATGAGATCCATGATGATGTGCTCCATAGCTTTGCAGACCAAGCTAGTCAGGCTTATAGGGCGATAGTTCCTAGGGTCTGTTGTGGCTCCACCTTTGTGGAGCAGAACAACCATTGCTGTGCGCCACTCTGTGGGCACATAGCCTGTGGAGAGGCTGAGTTTAAACAGTGTGTTCAGGTGAGGAGTTAATCTTTGAGCTTGTGTAGGACGCAGCATGGGTCACTGTCCGGTCCCATTGATGCTGTGTTTTTGGCTTTGGAGAGGACTGTTTTAACCCGAGTGTCTGTGATTTCAGGGGGACTACATTCTTCTGGTATAGTTACGGGCCCTTTTGGGGGTGCGAGGGGGGTGAAGTTTGCTCTGAACCTGTCTGAAAGGAAGATGGCTATATCGGTCAGTTCAGTGCATTTTGTGCCATTCTGCTCCAGCTCTGAGCAGATCTGAGAATTGCCACTTACATTCTTGACATAGCTAAAGAATGCCTTGTGGTTATCTTTGGAGTCCATGGCAATTTTTCTTTCGAAGCTAGCCTTGGATGATTTTATGAGGGAATGTAGTTCCTTGCTGATACTGATCAGGGATGTCTTCCCTTCTTGGGATTTTACTCTTCTGTACTAGTTTCCTCTTTCTAATGTATAGCTTGTTTATGGCAGGGGTCCACCAGACTGGTTTCCTTTTCTTGGAGGAGTGAGTCTTGGTTTTGTTTGGGATAGCACAATCCATGCACTCTTGTAGGTGCCCGTAGAGTGCATTAGTAAAGGATTTTGCAGCTTGGACAGTATTATCCTTTAGCATGGGGGTTTTGAAACTTCCCACCTCGGTCTTAAGTAACGTGAAGTTTGCTTTTGAAAAGTTTTTCACCGTGGTTTCTTTGACCGGGGGTGGTGGCGGAATGTGGATATCCAGAGTGATTAGTTTATGGTCGGATCTAACCGAGGGGCTGACGTCTGGTGTGGAACACCGGTCGCCCATGTTGGTGATGACCAAGTCCAATATGTTGTCACCTCTGGTGGGGGTGTTGACCAGTTGACCCGGGGCATTTGAGTTTACAAATTCTAGGAAATGTTGGGCAAGGGAGTTTGTACTTGAGTAGTTCTCCCAGTTAATGTTTGGGTAATTGAAATCACCTAATATCAGGGCATTTGGTAGGACCTTTATGTTTCCCAGTGTTTCCAGGAATGTGAAGTGGGGGTCCTGGGACATGGTAGGTGATCCGTAGCAAGCTATAATTTGAATAGCAGTTTTGCCCGTTGTTAGTTGCACGTGGATGATCTCTGAAGCATTGTGCTGTGCCACTAACCTGGAGGTGTGGGTATCCTTGATGAATATGGATACTCCTCCACCTTTTGTATTTGTCCGGGTTTTGTGGCCAAAATGTATGGTATGAGTTGTAGCCTGGTAGTGCTGGGGGTGCTCTCTGGAGCCTTAAACCAGGTTTCTGTCACTGCACATATATCGATTTTCTCCATACTGAGGAGTGCCTCGAGTGCATGCATTTTGAGGTTTAGACTTCTGGCACTGAGTAGCATTACCCTTAGTTTTTTGCTACTTGCGCTATTTACGACGGTGGGTTTGTCTTTTGAGCCTTGCCTAAAAAAGGCACTATGGGGGTGGCAAGAGCCTTGGCCAGTATTCAAAAGCCTAAGGGTGACCGGTGCAAGCCGTCTCTAGCGAAGCAGCGTGGCTTGTCGAGCATGTCATCCCAGGCTGACAGACACTGGATCCCCTTTGAATGACACCAGAAGCTTAGCCAATTGTTGAAATTGATATTTTTTTTTTCTCTATACCGTGGTATCACTCTTGGTGAGGGCAGGATGCTACTCAGGGTCAGGGTCATACCGGCCTGGGCTACGTGATCAGAGAGCTCCTCCACGTCTCTCCATGTAGTCCAGGGAGGTACGTCTCGGGTCATTCACACCAACATGGACAATGACAGTCATATTTGTACCTGTTCTGGAGTGACCCGAGTGCTTGTGTTATGCGATGGATCCTGGCACCTGACAGGCAGCTAACCGTAACCTTCTTTGTTCAGCCTAGTGAGTGGGACATCAGTGTGCCTGACTAGTCTCACCTATTATTAGTGTGTTGGGTATGTTATTTTGCCTTAAGGGCTGTGATTGCATGGCACAGTGGCTTTGTGAAGTATGTGTTTCATGGTTTGTGTTGGGGGGTGGAGGTTGCTTGGATGTCTGCTTTAGAGGTCTCTGTTGCTTTTGCAGATTTTTATTTAGAGCCTCTGCATATGTTTTTGTGTATTTATGTGTGTTTTTTTGCCGGTGCTGGTTTTATAGGTCTATGTGAGACTGGTGGTGTGATGCAAGTAATTCCCTTCTCCTCTTGACTGCCTGGTCCAGTCTTGGGTCGAGAGAGCTTAGCCTTCAGTTTGGTTGTATAATTGCATCTCTCGCATGTATTAAGTGTTTGGTGGAAGGAGGAGAGGGTTGTCTGTGTACGAGGCAATTGTAACATTGCCTCAAAATGCCCAGATTCACCAGTTGGACTAGAGAGTACACCTGAAACTGCCCTTTGGACATGCCTGGATAGGTACAGTGAACTGTTTTACTGATTCGCTGGTAAGGTCAAATGGAGAGCCTTGTCCTTCTCTACAGTATAGGGGGGGGTCTAGTGCTAAGGTTTATTAGTGCTTGCTATGAGTTTTGAGCAAGTGCCGGGATGAGAAGTGAATGGTCTGAGAGCTTAAACTGAAAGTTTGTCTAGTTCCAAGGGAAAAATTGAAGAGTAGACCTTGTGGAGCCAGGAATAGTTATACCCTAGCTAACTAGCACTGCCCAAAACCACGCAAATGCAGGTTTTATAGCAGGGAAATGAAAGAGAGAAATTAGCCCAAAATGGCCAATAAACTACTAATTTCTGGGCTGAAACCACTCCTCCAGGGACAGATAAGCTGCTCAAAGCTCCCTCTCTCACAGTGAACTGAGAAACTTCCTTCTATCCAAGTAAGGTATGGGCAAACACAGAAACTTGTAACATAGCCCTGAATTCAGCACCAACTTGAAAACTGGACTGCACTAGCTTAAAAAGGCCGGAAAGCAAGTATATTTTTTGTTTTTTTCAGAAAATAAAGCAGATACCATCAAAAAAACACTTTAAATGCACAGAAATGGCTATCCCACGAGTGTGCAGCCTACAACAGTTAAACAGGTAATTTAAACATATAAACAACTTTGTTAAAGTGCAGGAGGTAAAAGTACAATATGTAGCTGAAACAAGCTTTTTAAATCACAGAAACTCTAGAAAATCGGCATTTTAGGCAGAATTAGCTAAAGGCAGCAAGAAAATGATTCTTAATCACTCCAAAGTCTCTCTCTTGTCTTTCTGGTGCTGTAGAACCCTGTAGGGCATAGGCCAACTAGGCGTCTACCAAGGTCTCCGCTCTAGCAGGGGCACTTTTCCAGTATTTATTTGGTGTAGGTAGACCAGGATGGGGGCACCAGGTAATGTGTTGAAGGGCGCAGTGGAGCTCTTTTGCCTAGGGCACCAGTTGATCTAAGGCTGCTCCTGCTGCAGGGTACCATGCCCAACTAACCATAGATGCGATCCTCTATCATATTCTCATCTACAGATCCTTTAACAAGAGTCTGGAAAACCACACCTCCTACTTAAACCTACTGGAATCTTTTAACATTCAGCCTAACACCATACTTACTGAGTGATTTCAACTACCTCTCCATAAACTGGGAGACATATACAACCCATAATTCACTTGCTCAGAGGTTCTTGGAATTAGTCAACGGAAACACACTGGAGCAACTAGTTGGCTCCCCAATAAGAGATACAAATATCCTGGACCTAGTACTCACGAACATGAGGGAAAGGTGCTCCCTCCCATGCATTAACTCCTCCCTGGTAAGGTCTGACCACAAAATGATCTCCTTTAGTATTAAAACTAACCTAGAACCCCCATCAAACTCCAGACATAAGAACTTTGCTAAGGCCAATTACCTCAGAGTAAGTGACAGTTTATTAAATTTCCAAGCCCCTCCAAACCCAGAAGACACCGAGGCCTACTCTGCGCTGTACACAACAGCACTGTACAGCCATATTCACAGCTGCACAGAGGAAGCATTACCTGTCAGAATTAAATTTATGCTTACAGGCAAAAATAAACCACCCATGGTGGACTCCTAGCATAAATAGGCTTTTCAACAAAAGGAAAAAAAATCCTCTCAAAGGCCAACAAGGAAGAGATCAAACAATACAAAGACACCAGTCTAAGCAAACAAATTAGAAATATGCCAAAGCAAACTAGGAGGCAAAGATGGCCTTCCAAATGAAAGAATCATAAGACTTTTTTTTTGCGTTAGCAACTTCAAGGGAAATGCTCAGCAATGTGGAGAGTCATGAACAGCATCACTCACACCCAGCCTGAAACTACAATACATCTGCTGGCTGACAAGTTCAGTCCAACCCCCCCCCCCCCATCACCTATTACCACACCCAAAGAAATACCTGCAACCATTCCCTTACCAGTCAATACAAGGGGAAGAGGTCCTTATTGCGCTCACTAACGCCAAAAACACAGCCTCCATGGGTCATGACAACATTCCAGGATGCTTTTTAAATAGCTTAAAAAAGAATCAGGGCCACTAGAAACCCTGTTTAACCACAGCCACTGGATAAGCTTTTTCCCAGAGGAATGGAGGACTGCAACAGTCAGCCCTCGTCACAAGGGAGGCCCATCAACTGACCTAGAGAACTACAGACCCATTAGCTTGACCATCTGCAAGGCAATGGAGACAACTGTCCTGGACCTGATCAATAATGATAAAGGAACTCTGTGGACCAGATACAATTTTGGCTCGTCAATGGGAGGTCTTGTCTTCTCAATCTGGTGGACTTCGAGAATGTCAACAGGGCCATAGATGAGGGTAGAACGGTACACATCGCTTATCTAAACCTGGCCAAAGCTTTTGACAAAATCCCCCACTTGGGGATCATAGATATACTTACTGAGTTATGCATAAACCCCTAGATCATCAGACGGATAGTCAATTGGCTCACTGACAGGACCCACAGTGTCCATACAGGTGAACCCACTTCCGATAAGAAACCTGTTACTAGCAGTGTCCCACAGGGCTCAGTGTTGGGACCCCTCCTATTTGGTATACACTTCTCTGAAGTGAAGCCCAATGTTCGGAGCCTCTGGCTGACCAAGTTTGGTGACAACTGTAAGGTGGAAGCAACAACTATCCCCAAACGATGCTGACATCCTACAAACAGGCCTAAAAATGACAAATGACTGGTGCCAAAAACATGGTCTGAGACTAAATGATAAAATGTGTAATCACACCCTTAGGTACATCAGATATCCCTGCAAAATTATAACATTGATGACACACCCCTAAAAGAAGACCCAGTGGTGAGGGACCTAGAAACAGACAGATAGCAACCTAAACCTTGAGTACCAGGTAACTATGGCAGTGAGAATATCCTTCTGTGTGGCTCAACTTCTAAGTAAGGGCATGGCATGAAGATCAAATGAACTCTCAGTGCCATTGTACTCAGCCCTCATCAGGCTCATAGTAGAATACAATGATCCCCTGGGCATGTACTTAACCAGGCACTTGCACCAACTGGAGCGGCCCCAGAGGTTTCTCACTTAAAAGAAATATAAAAAGTGTTTAAGACACATGTCTTATGCAGATTGACAAAGGCCCTATCCCTTTACTCCATCTCATGTCAGTTAGAGTGGGGACTTATGCCTGACCTACAAGGCATTCTCTGATCCAGCCCTGATGAAAATGTTACAATTCAAAAGAAAAATTATACGAGGGTTACTCATTCCATGGACCTAAACCTTATTAGGAACTCTAATAGAATTTGCTGAAGAGAGAAAGTCATATCCCAAAGGCTACCTCATCAATGGAATAAACTTCCCATCTTCATAAAACAAAGCCCGTCCCTCACTCTCTTCAAAAAGAATCTGTTTAACTCTTCCTTAAAATTTCCCCCATGAACCATATAAGGTCGAGCCAGGACACAAAATCAAACCTACATTGCACCCCTCATGAGTGGACATGAAATGCTCCACTATTGGACTAAAGATGTTTCTATTTTTAATATCCCTTAGGTGCTCCTGAATCCTCACCTTTACCTTCTTCTTGGTTTGTCCTATATACCATTTGACCCTTTCACATGCACAACCAACAATATAAACACCCTGTGAGTTGCAAGTATAACTTTCCCTTGCTTTGTACCCTTTTCCATTTATTTTACTACCATCCAAATTTCCAGCTTGTCACATTTTCCTTAAACTTTTCACTTAAATAAAAAAAAAACACATACCAAGTACACAAAACTACACACACTTTCCACAAAGGAATGCTACCCATCCGTGTAAGAGCAATTGCCCCAGACAGCTATAACCACAGGCTTCACCTATTCTAAAAAAATATATATGATAGCAGGATAAAGGTTGGTAAGACAAAAATAAGAGAATAAATGAAGAAATACCAAACCAACAGGCTAAAATCCAGGAACTTTAATAGATGTATCCAAAAGAGTGACAAGTGCTTTCACAGTGACCACACCGCTTCATCAGACAACATTAACTAAGAAATACAAGTCTTTTATACAAAGTGTGACCAGTAAAAAGTCCTTAATTATGATGTCATCAAAAAGTTACAACATTTTTAAAAAAAACACATACTGCAAAAAACATTCATATATCCTGAGTAAAAACAGTTATAAAAATGTATGCAAACATATTGCACTTATAAAAATATATATAAAAATAAAACATATTTATGTCTAAGTTTACATCCTTTCAGGAAGGGTTTCAATGAAAAAAAAACCCCACTTAGACCAGGTGGCTTTTCAGAATTCAACAATAAAATCCACTTCTTTTCTATAGTTTGTGTGTTTTTTAAAATCACCTCCTCTTAAATTAGTGTCTAAAAACTTGCAATACAAAGAACCTAAATGAGTGTGTGGTACCATGGCTCATAATATGCGCTGCTAAGGCATTACTATCTTTTTTATTCTTTATGTCTCTCTGATGTTCAAGGATCCTATCCTTAAAGGGTCTATTTGTCTTGCCAACATAAAATGCATGACATAGTTGACAAAGAAAAATATACAAGGTTACACGTTTTGCAGTCAGCATAAAAATCAACATTAATTGTGAATCTTAAAACAGGGTGTATGACAGACAGGTAAAAATAAATTTACAGACTGAACAACTTCTGCAAGGAAATGTACCAATCCTGTCAGATAATGGGTTCCCTTTCTCTAGCATATTGGACTTATAACAAAGAAGTTGCTTGAGGGATTTGTTGTTTCTGAAAGAAAAATGTGGAGCACTTCCTATCTTGTCTTTTAACTCTGGTACACTGTTCAGCATCTTCCAGTTATTCTTTATAATGTCACAATATTGACTTACATCACTAGAATATTGTAGAGGCACTCTAAAAATGTTACTAGCAGAGTCCTGTTGCCGTCCTACTACATGTGTGCTTGTAGTTGATTTAAAATAAGGTTTGCATCTATCTAATTTCTGCTTCCAAGCTTCAGAGATGCATGTATCTATTTCTAGATAACCCCTTTCTAAAAAAAAAAAAAAATTTTTCAAAGATTCAAGAGCTTTACGTGCAACTGTATCATCATTATGAAACCTAAGTATTCGATATACCTGTCCCTTTAAGCATATTTCTCATTATATGCCTTGGATGCAGCATACTATTATTGTGTAAAAGTGCATTCCTGCATGTAGGCTTTCTATACAAGCTGGTATGGACAGAATCAATGTCTGCTTTGTCTATTTTGACAACTAGAAATTCTAAATGTCCAAAAGAGTGTGCACATGTAAATTTCAGAAAGGAGGTGGCACTATGCATGTACCTCATGAAATTGTTCAAATCGACTGTGTCACTCCATAACATAAAAATATCAACAAAAGACATACCAAAGAAGGTGCCCAGCAAATACATTACTGTTTGACAAATGATGTTCCCATTGCAGCAAAACTAGGTTAGCGTAGCTATTGGCACTGACAGTACCCATAGCCACGCCTTTTGCAGAAACAATTTCCTGTTCAAATAGAACAATATTATTTTCTAACAATCTCTAATAGGGAACATGTACGTTTTATGTTATCATCAGAAAAGCCTTCCTTACCATGTAAGAATTCTCTTACATTATTTATGCCCCAATCATTGGGGATGACCGTAAATAATGAGTATGTCAAGCGCAACAAACTATGCGCAACAAACATGTTAATGTTAACATTGATGGTCGAGATTCTATCATACAACCTCTCAAGGAAAGTTTTCGTATCCTTCAAAACACTGTCACACAATTCTAATAAAGGATGTAATGTCTTCTCTATATAAACAAACAATGGTTCAGTGCACCATCCAGCTTCCTGAAACTATTGGCCTCAATAGGCGGAATAACACAATTTTTGTGAATTTTGGGAAGGCCATAAACTGTGGGGGGTTAAAGGTTGATCAACATTCAAGAACTTAAAAAGGTCATTAATCAAACTAGTCATCTGTAAATCAAATATCATAAAAGAAACCTTCTCAGTTATCCCATGTACTACATGCTTAGGAATACATTTATAAGTATTTGTATCATATAGAAGTACTTTCATTTGATTCAGGTACATTTCTCTATCCAAAACCACAATGCCACCATCTTTGTCGGCTGGTCTAATTTCCAAGGCACATGTGTTCTTAAGTTCTTGTAAAGCTATATAGTCTTCTAGAAAAGTTAGCCCTAGTGCCCTGTTGAAACAAATCCCTGAACTCAGTTTCACACATATTAATAAACGTTTGTATAGTAGGGTGAGGTAGAGGTATACAAATGCTAGGTTTCTTAAAAGATTGCGATTTTAATGTCAAGCGCTTACCACTCCTTTGGATACATCTATTAAAGTTCCTGGAGTTTAGCCTATTGGTTTGGGGAAAAACAATTTGCATGCTCTCATTTAACTGACTTTTACCACACAGTGTGTGCACTGGCTAACCCTTAAATAATCTGTAATGTACACAGTTATGTTTTTCACTAAAGTGCTAAATACTGCTAGAAATACATTTACTTGCAGAAAAATTCCCTTCAATGTGTCAGACTTAATTTTCATTGAATTGCTTGCCAGTTACCTGTAAGTAGTAATTATAGTATTTCTCATACAACTGCCTCAGTATTTACAGTGCAGTCATTTCCTAATTAAATGTCTGCACCTGCAGATTGACTAGCTCCACTGCAGAGCTTTGATGGAGGGAAAAATAGTCAATAGTGTTATAAATGCATGTACAGGTATGCACCTCAATGTCCAAGATAAGTTCTATCAGAACAGACAGGTTCACGGAATGTTAAGCAGCACTGACGTTACAGCGAACACCCTATACTTTGTATTGGGCATTGCTTAACGTCCAACTCACAATGGCTGATCGCATTTACGTCCACTTTTACAGTATGGACATAAATGCAGATGGACATTAAGCGGCATACACCTGTAATTACTTCTCAATTTTACATGTTTTCATTTTCTAGTTTGTTTGCTCAGGACCCCCCTTTGCATGCAGCATAAGCAAAGAAAATTAGTCTACATCTCCACCTGCATAACACCATGGGAAAGCCCAATAACTTAGTGCCCCCATATGCACAGTGCAAGTCCACAACATCCAACCAGCATTCAAAGATCACATTATACTGGTTAAATTCAGCCTTTATCTTGTTGCAGTATACAACCCATATACATTACAGTCAAGGAAAAGTATTTTCTTACTTTATCACTGGCAGAAACAGCAGTCACTGATCAGACCCACACACACACACACACACACACACACACACACACACACACACACACACACACACACACACACACACACCTTCACATTTAAAATTATTTTGCATACTGTATGGAACTATTTTACAATGGAAAATGCAATTTATTTCAGGAAATTTATTAGACAAATATTGCCAAGAAAAAATGGTCCCTGTATTACCTTTCTGAGCATTACTGAAAGTGGGAATTGAACTAGAGTCCTCTTACCAATTTTCTTCTTTTCCTCATCATCATGACCACCCAACACTGGTCTCTGGTTCAAGTCCAAGGTACTCCTGATTTTTCTAGCCACCACCTGTGTTTTTTTTTTTTTTTTCTGTCACTCAATCATTCTCCTTTAGAATAGAAAAGACATTACTTGCAAGTTCTGTCTATGGACTTAGATTTTGCCAGAGGAATGAAAAGCAGAGTACCCTTCAGCTTGCTTCTTATTCCTTTGTTGGGTAAGCTTGTTTACTTCTTCCCTATCCTATTCTGCATCCAAAAAGGTCTGATTCTCCATGAAAAAATATTCTAAAAATAGCTGGGTATAGTAACACGAACCTCACTGCTGCTTCCTGACAAACTCTGATTGCAGGCATAAAACTGATTTTCGTCTGCCTGGTGTACAGTGAACAGTGAACAACCATTTACCATAAAACACCCTGGTATACCCATTTTTTAATACTTTTCCCTTCAACAATTTAGTCAGTAGCAGCCCTTTCTGCTGGTATGAGTGCATATTTAATACTAAAAGGCTTGGCTTCTCTATCATGCCCAAATTTTGAGCGCGCACACAATGTCCCTCCAGTTAACAAATCTTGCTGTGGAATACTAGTTCAATTGTTTATTTGTACTTTCATAAAATGCAGTCTACTCCCTTCCAGTCTTTGACAGCAGCAGTCTTTGACAGCAGAAAACAAAAGTTATGTACTCAACATAATGTTCCATATGTGTTGGTCCATTTTCATTCTTCCTCAATACATGGATTTGGATTCAATCCTCAGATCAGACTCTGCCTCTTTTTCCAGCTTGTGGAATACTGAAACCTCTCAAGCTCCTTCCTTAGCCATAATGCACTATTCTCCTACCATACTTCAGATCTTATTTGCAGACCTTCAGACTATATAGTAAATAATAGATGCCAAGTACAGGACAATGGTATCTGGATCACAAAAGAAGGAAAAATGGTTCCTATAGCATACTGTAATCCTTCCAGATATCAAACTTGACAGGAAGTTGGAGGGAGAGGTGGGGAGTGGAGGAAGAATGCAAACAGGCAACACAGATGGAACATTATGGTGAGTATATAACTATCTGATGTTGTCATTTTCATTCATTCATCTACAAACGGGACGGAGTCCCCAGTTACCTAAATACTGGGAGGACACCAAGGAAGGATATTCCTGAGCACCATTAAGACGAAAGCTGCTCTTCTCCTGCAGACCAGATCCAACTTGTGAGCAATAAAGGTACGAGGATTAACCCAGGTTGCAGTTGCACAACTATCGTCCAAGGAAGCTCTGGAAAAAAATGCCAAAGTAGTCGTCACAGACCTAGTGGAATAAGCTTTTGGTGGTTTTGGTAGACATTCCCTCAGATTTATTATTTAAAAAAAAAATTAAAGGTAATACATCTGTTAACCACTTGGCTAAGGTCACTTTAGCAAATGGTTTGCCCAATTTTGAATCGGAATAGGAGACAAGTAACTGATCTGATTTCATGAAATTTCTGGTCTTGTGTACATAAAAACGGAGCTGTCTGTGCTCAGCTAATAGCTGCAACATATACTCTTCCTTTGTTTGTGAAATTTGGGAAGAAAACTGGAAGGTTGACAATTTGATTGATATTGGACTCCGACATGACCGTAGGAAGGAGACTCTTCTCGCAGAGGTGACTGCCATTAAAAATATAGTTTTCCAGGTTAAACATTTTTGTTCTCATTCGGCTGACGGTTCAATGGAGACTGGGTCAAAGATTGTACAATCAAACTCAGATCCCATAGGTGGAATCATTAAAAAAAAGGTCCAAGAAGAAAGGTTCCTCTTATAAAGGCCTTACAAAGTTTGGAAGATAAAGACGAATTACTTATTCCAATATGAAAATACGAAATGGCAGAAAGTTCGACTTTAACAGTGAAAAAACTATCACCTCCATTAAAAATTGTAGCCAAAAATTCAAGACCTTTATGCACTGGTGCTGAAAAAGGGTCAGTGTCACTTTGCTGTGCCCAAACAGCAAATCTTTTCCATTTGCTTCTGTGAATTTTCCTAGGGGAATCTTTGTGTAGAAGAATGTGACAAACGGGAGAAAAAAACCTGGGCTGTCTAGCTATTAACAGAATTGGAGAAGCCATGCTGTTAGTTTTAGGCCCAAAATGTCTTGGTGTTGCAGATCTGTTTGGTGAGAAAGGAGGCATGGAATTGGATCCAGAAATCCATGTTGGGTGAATCAGATAAGGCCAATGAAAGGGGAACCAAATCTGATTAGGTCAATAAGGTGCAATGAAGATGACTGTGCACTTCAATCAAGATGCTTTCTGCAGGAATTTGGGGATTAGCGGTACTGGGGGAAAGGCAAACGGGAGATGGGGGGGGGCAATCAAGGAGAGCATTTCTCGGTAACTCCCCTGGTGGGGGGATCAGGGCAAACAACCTGCTGCACTTGTTGAGGGGAGATGTGAAGAGGTCGCAGCAAGGTTGGCCCCATCAACAGAATATCTTTTCCGCCACCTTCATGTTAACAGACCTCTTGTGAGGCGTCAGGAATGGACATCCTCAACTTGTCCACTATCACGCTGGATTTCCCCAGAATGTGCGCTGCTATCAGAAATTGAATGGGTGAGATCACTCACTGCACTCTCTTAAAGATTGACACAGGGGATAAGATTTCGTTCTTCCTTGTTTGTTGATGTACCAGACCACCGACAGTCTTGTCTTTATCGCAATAGCCCCATTAGGGTTTTGGAAGGCTTGCATCACTTGGAAGGCAGTTCTCTTTTCCAAGACATTGATATGTGTGTATTGGCCTCTTCAGGGGACCATGTGCCCTGGATGGCCTTTCCCAAGATGTGCCCCCCCCCCCCCAATCTGGGAAGTGTCCATTTTGGCTAAGTGAAAAAGGGAGAACCAATGCTGTCTGGGCCAAAAGGCTGTCACCAGCAACATCTTTGGATTGTCTTTCCCAATCTTCATAAGGACCTTTAAGATGAACTGAAAAAGCATACAATAATTTCCATTACCATGGAATGGAAGAGACATCTATTTTTCAAGCTTCTTTGCACAGAGATCTGGTGCAAAACAGTCTGAAATTCTACACATTCAAGTATTCCAAGTTGCTTCATGCAGATCACATGAATCCTGCAAAAGCACACTAGCCCTGCAAAGCGAAACAGTAATCGTTTAAAAAAAATAAGGTGAGGGGTGTCAGTTTCCTACTATTGACAGCACCCAGCAGTTACAGTCAATTGATTGCTGTGCACTGTAGTTTAGCTTTGTTCCATGGAAACAGCAGACACACTAAAGTTCCAAGTTGCTTCTCATACATCACAGCAGTCCTGCAAATATGCATCTACAAGCCAGATGATGACCATTTTATAGACCATCTTGCTGTTTTCTCATTTTACTTTACACAGGTGGTTCATCAAAACTTACATCCCCAGGTTTAGTAGTAGCAAACTCTACCCCTACATCTATTCAGTCATGCTCTCCAAAATTTTCATAGAGGGACAGCATAATGTCCATCAGAGTTGGGGAATTGCTACTCCCTTGCATTCCCTCCACCACAGGAACACAAGTGCATAAACAAACTAATTTTACATATGGCAGGGGGCACAGCCTCTTGCTGCATTCTGACATTCTGGTTTCTCCTCCACTGATGGGGAAAGTCTCGAATCCTCAAGACATGGAAACATTCTTACAATTGTGATAGGCCAAGCTCAGGTGGAGGATACCCCCCCCCCCCTTTATAGAAGGAACTGGTAGTCCACTGAAACCGATAGGACAAAAGAGAGCCGTAAAGATGACAGAGGATTATTTTTTTTAAAGGAACATCTTTAATTATCACTTATGACATAGCCAAATCACACATTTATAGATTAGATGAGGCCAATGAAAGGGGAACCAAATCTGATGAGGTCAATAAGGAGCAATGAAGATGACTGTGCTCTTCAATCAAGATGCTTTCTGCAGGAATTTGGGGATTAGCAGTACTGGGGGAAAGGCATACAGGAGGTCGGGGGGCGCAAACATGGAAAAGAGCATATCTCGGTGACTCCCTCGGTGGGGGGATGAGGGCAAAGAAAGTACAGTTGTGTACACTTACCATAAATGTAGATGTTCAAGTGGATTCACTGTTGCAGTCATTACATTTGGGTTATCTGCTTGCAGTAGCCCTCTATTGGCCTGATTATCAAAGTCTTGGGTCCTGTGTTGGTTGCTGTCTCATCTTCCATGACGTCAGGTAGTCAGGGGTATAAAGCATGCAGCCGATGCCATTACATCAGTTTTTCTAGTCACAGATGTCAGGTGCCCCCATAATGGGAAGAAATTATATACAAGGTTATACCTCCAACAAAAAAGCGAATACACAAAAAAGCTTTAAGCATAGTAAACAAGAATAGAGGTATAGTCAATAGAAGTCAAGGGGCTGGAGGGAGGGTAACCAGGACTGCAACAGTGAATACACTCTAACATCTATATTTATGGTAAGTGTACACAACTGTACTATGTTCTTCATGTTTCACTGTTGCAGTCACCACATTTGGGTAGATTCCCAAAGCTAAGGATGGGAGGAGGTAATTAGATAGCATTAGGACCAGCTATAAGGCCCTGCAAGACTGCAGTGGCAAAGCCAGTTCTGGATTTAGAAAAAACTGGCAAGTGGTAATGCTTGGTGAAGGTATGTACAGAACTCCAGGTAGCCGCTTCTGGGATGTCCCTGGTAGGGACACCTCTAAGAAAGGCTGTAGAAGTAGATGCAGCCCTGGTTGAATGTGGTCTTATACCCTGTGGGGTAGGTTTCCCATGGTGCTTATAGCAGAAATGAATGCAGTGGCCTATCCACTTAGAAATGGTTTGCTTTGAAATGGCCTTCCCCTCTCTCCTGCAGCAAATGCAACCAGAACCTGTTCAGATTTCCTGAGAGGCTTAGTCCTGTCCAAGTAAAATCTAAGTTGTCTATGCATGTCCAAGGAGTGCAAAATTCGTTCCCCTTTGTTCTGTGGATTAGAAAAGAAGGTTGGCAAATGAATGAACTGATTAAGGGCCACACTGGATACCACCTTGGGCATGAAGGAGGGATTAGTCCCGAGAGGCACCCTGTCCGCATGAAAGATGATGAATGACTCCACTGCCATGAGGGCCTGTAATTCAGAAACCCTTCTTGCTGAAGTGATGGCTAGAAGAAAGGCTGTTTTCCAAGAAAGGAATTTCAACTCTGCATTTGCAGCTGGCTCAAAGGGAGGTAGAGTGAGCTTTTCCAATACAAAGTTAAGGTCCCACACTGGAGTAGGGGCTCTCCTGGGTGGTCTTAAGTTTTTGGCCCCTCTGAGGAATTGCTTCAGCAGTGGATGAGAGAAGAGTGGTGGCTCTGTATTGTAATGTGCTGAAATGGCTGAGGCATGAATTTTGAAGGAAGAAAAAGAAAGGCCCTTGTGAAGCATCTCAGTTAAGTATTGAAGAATGAGGTAAACTGGGCGCTGCTGTGCCCACCCCCTGAGTTTGGCACTAGGAACAGAATCTTTTCCATTTTTCACCATAGAATTTTCTAGTACAAGGCCTCCTTGCCTCCAGAATGACATCCATCACTTGCTTACTGAAGGATGATAACGGAGAGATCAGGTAATAAGCCAGGCTGCCAGGTTCAGGGTTTGAAGCTGTGGGTGCAGAATCTGGCCCACCTGCTGGGAGAGCAGGGCAGGGGTCTGAGGCAGGTGCCATAGTGTCAGCAGTGACACTGCGCAAGAGGGGGTACCAGTGTTGGTGTGGCCAGTCTGGCGCAATCAGTATTGTTCTTGGTTTGTCCTGTTTGATCTTTAGTAGCACTTTGGAGAGTAGAGGCAGAGGGGGGAAAGGCATAAACTGATAGGTGTTTCCAGGTGAAGGACAGGGCATCCACTTTCCAAGCTTGTTTGTGGGGAGTCCTTGTGCAAAATTTGTCCAATTGGTAGTTCTGGGGGGAGGCAAACGGGTCTATCTCTGGGCTCCCCCATTTGTTTCTCAACATGTTGAATATCTTTGGTTCCAGTTTTCACTCGTGTGGGTCCATGAGATTTCTGCTTAGGACGTTTGCCAGTGCATTTAGCTTTCCAGGCAGGAATTGAGCCTGTAGGTGCACTTGGTAAGCTCAAGGCTGTGTTCCACAGAGCCATGGCTAGTCTGCAGAGAGGGTATGAGTGAGTTCCCCCATGCTTGTTTATGTACCAGATAACAGTGGTGTTGTCCGTCTTTACCAATAATTGTCCTGGAAGAATGTGGTCCTTGAAGGGTGTCAGAGCATTCTGTACAGCTAACATTTCTTTTTGATTGATATGCAGGTGCATTTGACTTGGGTTCCATTTGCCCTGAATGCACTGCCCTGCCAAGTGAGCCCCCCATGAATAGTCTGATGCGTCTGTTAGGGTTTGGGCAGCAGGCGGTAGAATGAATGGCAGTCCCTTGTTTTGGTGGCAGGCCTCTACCCACCAAAGGAACTCTATCTGTAGACAAGGTATGACAGGAATCATTGTTTCTAGATCCTGAGAATGTTGACACAATAGGCTTAAGATACCACTGTACTTTCCTCATATGCAGTCCTGTATATGGAATTAGTAGAATGCAAGAGGCCATGAACCCCATGGCTTGCAGTATTTTCCTTGCAGATAGCTGGGTCTTTGTGGCCAGTAGTTTGAAGTAGGCTGTCAAATGAACTTGTTTCTCTGGCGTGAGGTAGGCCATCTGGGAAGTTGTATTCAAGCTTGCTCCCAGGAATACAATTTGTTGGCAGGGTACAAGATGCGATTTCTTTTCGTTTATGGTGTACCTCAAAGAAGTTAGCAATTTCTTTACAAATGCCAGATGATTTAATAGCATGTCCTGGCTTTCTGCCTAAATTAGACAATCGTCCAGGTATGGGTATATTTGAATATTTCTTTGCCTGCAAAATGCAATGACTGGAGCTAGGCACTTTATGAATACCATGGGCGCAGCAGATAAGCCCAAGGGCAGTGCAGAGAACTGATAATGCATGTAGCCTGCTCTGAATCGTAGGCATCTTCTGCAAGATCCCCTTTTATTGGGATGTGCAGGTAGGCTTCTTTTTAATCCAGTGTTGCCAACCATGCATTTTTGCCTAGAATGGGAAGCAGCTGATAAAGAGTTAGCATCTTGAATTTTGGGATTACCAAAAAAAGTGTTTAGGATAGACAGGCCCAGGATAGGACTCCAGGAATTGTCTTTTCTGGGTACCAGGAAGTCTTGAGTAGAAACCTTGCCCCCCATTCTTCTTCTGGGACAGGTTGAATAGCCCTGATGTTTAAAAGGGAGAGAACTTGCTTTTGAGCCTCTGCTCACTGATTTGGGGGTAGGTCTGGCCAACCGTTCGGGGTTGGTAAGGAGTGGAACTGGAATCTGTATCCTTGGGAAACTATATTTAAAACCCATTTGTCCTGGGTAATGAGTTCCCAATTTTTTGCATGCAGGGCAAGGAACAGTAAGTTGAGCAGGGATTGGAAGGTTTAAAGTTAAGTCATTGAGACAGTTTACCATAGGGGGGAGTCTTATTACACCCTGCTTTGGAAGTGGGAGACTCCCACTGCTCAGGCCTGTGAGTACCTTGGGACTGAAGCTTGGGTGTTCTGCTGGTTCTGGGTTTGGACTGAAGGCCTGGAAGAGGCAAGAAAGGAGCAATTCTTAGAGGGCCAATGCCTACTAAATCTGGGAGGCTGTACTTGCAGGAAATCTTTAACAGTTTGCATATATTTAGCTTTTTCCTCCATCTTTTTAAGTACTTCTGCTTTGTTGCCAAACAAGCGGTCTTGGTTTAAGGGAGCATCCACTAATTTAGCTTTAACATGATCTGGCAAAGATTGCTTCTTAAGCCAAGCATGCCTTAAGTACAGACCTAGTGACAGCAGCCCTGCAAGATGCCGAATCAAAACCACATTGAAGAATATGTTTTCCAACTTGTTCAGCAGAATGCATTAAATCCTGTAATTCTTTATTTTCAGCACAGTCAGGAATCATCATCATTTTCTGTTTAAGCAATCCAATAACATGCTGCTGATACTTTATCATATGAAACTGGCAGTTTAAGGCCCTAATGGCCAAAGTTGCAGAAGTGTATCCCTTCTTACCCCATCTATCCAGCGCCCTGGAGTCTCTATCAGAGGAGGTAGGATTTTTGGCAGTAGTAGCCTTAATGCCCTTGGGTCCCTGTGAAATGGTCTCAGGATCCGCAGTAGGATTTTTAAAAAGGAACTTGTGAGAGTCAGGTACCCTGTAATACCTATAAGGTTTTCTGGGAGCAGGAGGTAGTGTCAGGGCCAGGCTGGATTCCGGAGAAGGCATCATCTACAATGTCCAGTACAGGAGGGATAGCTTAAGGCCTGTGTTGAGGCAGGAGTAAGAATTCCCTAAGCCTCTCTTTGGAGTCAGAGTAATCCTGGCTTTCCCAGTGGAAATGCTCCCTAAGAGTATGCAAGGTTTCACCAAAAGAGAAATCCTCTGGAGGGGAAGCAGAGGGAATGAAGTCCTCTGCATCAGAATCCTCATAGGTAGATAAGGGCAAATCCTGGTCATCAGAGAAAACAGAAATTTCAGAATCCTGATCAGAAGAATCAGAAGGAAAATCAGTCCTAGGTCTCAGGGGGAGAAGGGTGGCTTCCCCTGATTAGAGTAATAAGTTCTTCAGCCATTCTTATTTGTTTTTTAGGCATAAGGGCCTGACCATGCAGTCTGGGCGTCGATAGAGTTTTGGGCCTTGAAAAAGAAGATGGTGTTGGTTTAATATGCAAGTCAGTAGGCCTGAATACACCCTCAGAAGCCGGTGCCTGCACAGCAGCTCCGGACCCATCAAAGGTAGACACATCCACAGGTTCCACAGTCGATGAAGCATCTCGCGGCACAGGATTCCGAATGGGTCTCAGTAGAGGCCTGCAAATCTGAGGTAGCGAGTATCAGGGGCTGCGAAAGTGCCTCACTGAGTACCAGTGAACTGGCGACTAGCTTAGGAGAAGCGCCGTCGCCAGATTTGGACCTATGCGGCCTGCCTCTGTCTTTACCTTTGTATTTTTTCAGAATGTCGGTAATCTGGTGGCTTACCAAAGCCATTTCTGGATAACTGACCCAAGTACCAAAATATTTAGATGCAAAAATGAGCCAACAAATAGTATGAGGTTTGAATAAGGCACAAAACAGACAGCGAGGTACGTCGTGGTCTGGGCCTAAGCAAGGAATGCAGTACAAATGAAAATCTTTACGAGGTATTTGCTTTCCACAAGAAATACAATTAACTTTTACTGACATCTCTTTAGAGCAAGAAAAAGGATCCCCAACGGGGTACTTAGCTTAGTTGAAGACTTCGGATCTGAAACTCGAAAACGAAAATTTTAGGAGTCTGGCGACCAGCACTTGCGAACTGCTTCTGCTTCGTGCACTGCACGGCAAGAAAGACTGATGTAATGATGTCAAGCTGCATTGCTTTATACCCCTGACTACCTGATGTCATGGAAAATGAGACCGCAACTGACTTAGGACCCAAGACTTTGATAATCAGGCCAACTGAGGGCTACTGCAAGCAGAGAACCCAAATGTGATGACTGCAACAGTGAAACACGAAGAACATTCTGCTGCACTTGATGAGGGGAGATGTGAAGAGGTCGAAGCAAGGTTTGCCCCATCAACAGAATATCTTTTCCACCACCTTCATGTTAACAGACCTCTTGTGAGGCATCAGGAATGGACATCCTCAACTTGTCCGTTATCACGCTGGACTTCCCCAGACTGTACGCTATCAGAAATTGGATGAGATCACTCACCGCACTCTCTTAAAGCTTCTTAACACTGGGGATAAGATTTGGTTCTTCCTCGTTTGTTGATGTACCAGACCATCAACATTGGCTGTATAGCAATAGCCCCATTAGGGTGAGTGTTTTGGAAGGCTTGCATCACTAGGACAACAGCTCTCTTTTCAAAGACACTGATATGTGTATTGGCCTCATCAGGGGACCATGTGCCCTGCACTGCCTTTTCCAAGATGTGCCCCCCCACACTCTGGGAAGTACTGGCTAAGTGAGAAAGGGAGAACAAATGCTATCTGGGCCAAAATGCTGTCACCAGCAACATCTTTGGATTGTCTTTCCCAATCTTCATAAGGACCTTTAAGATGAACTGAAAAGCATACAAGAATTTCCATTACCATGGAATGGAGAAGACATCCATTTTTCAAGCTTCTCTGCAAGGAGAGCTGGTGCAAAACCGTCTGAAGTTCCACACATTAAAGTATTCCAAGTTGCTTCTTGCAGATCACATAATTCCTGCAAAACCACACTAGCCCTGCAAAGCCAGACATTAATTGTTAAAAAAATAAATAAGGGGAGGGTGGTCTGTTTCCTACTACTGACAACACCCAGCAGTTACAGTTAAACTTGATTGCTGTGTATTGTTGCTTCTCATAAATCACAGTAATCCTGCAAATATCCACTAGTCCTGCAAAGCCAGATGATGACCGTTTTACAGACCATCTTGCGGTTTTCTCATTTTACTTTACACAGGTGGTTCATCAAAACTTAAAACATCCCCAGGGTTAGCAGTAGCAAATTCTACCCCTACATCTATTCAGTCATGCTCTCCACAATTTTCATACAGGGACAGCAAAACATCCATCAGGGTTGGGGAATTGCTACTCCCTTGCACCCACCACAGGAACACAAGTGCATAAATAAACTTATTTTACACATGGCAGGGAGGCCTCTTTGCTGCATATTGGCATTCCAGTTTTTCCCCCTCTGATGGGGAAAAGTCTTGAATCCTCAAGAAATTGAAACATTCTTACAATGGGGATAGGCCAGGCTCAGGTGGAGGATCCCCCCTCCAGTTATAGAAGGAACTAGTAGCCCACAAAAACTGATGGTAAAAAACAGAGCCATGAAGAAGACCGAGGATTTTTTTAAACAAGGAGCATCTTTATTAAATTATCACTTATGACATAGGCAAATCAAACATTTATATGAGAAAACACACCATATTTACATAATCGCAGCTGCAAGCATTTTACATCACAAACCATACTGACATAATCCTAGTTGCAAACATTATACAACACTTAGAATCTACCCAATGTCAGTCAAACATTACATAGCTCATTCAAGTCTGCCCTTCTTTTAAACCTAATTCCTCCTCTGTATGCATGGTTTCCACAATCCCCATTTATTCCCCATGTAATTTGCTCCTACCCTTTTTAAAGTTCCCAATTCCAGTTCTTTTCTCTCTGTTACTGTATTCACTACTTCTAGGACAGCTGGTTTAGACTTTGATTTCCATTTTTTAGTAATTGCTTTCTTGGCTACCACCGTAATTTAGACTTGGCAAGTCCTTACTACGTCTAGGCAATTCTGATTCTATATCATAGCTCACAAAAATCATTTCCCTAGTTATACCAATTTGCTCACCCATTATCTCCCATAGAGTAATCTGCAAGGAATCCCCAAAGTCTGCCAATCCATCACACTCCAAGAAAATATGTTCCCAACTACCTCTTTCTTCCACATCACACCTCCAACATTTGCTATCTACTTGAGGAAAAATTTGCTGGAGTCTAAATTGGGTATAAAAATATCGTTTCCAGGCAAAATTTCTCGATGATCTAGATTTTGAAGCATATTTAGGAGACATACATATATCCCCCTATTATTTCTTTGTGAATTGCTTATCCAGTTTCACTGCACACTACTTTCTAACCTCCTCTGATTGATTCTTATAGTTGTCATGCAATATTTTATATGCTCTACTAATTATTCTTGTAACGGCAATTTCTGTTCCAGATTCTACTAAAAACTCTACCAGTGCCAATCTCATTCAGGACCTCCCTATTTATTTATCTTTGCCTATATTCTGATATCAATCCTTGACAGGGATGGCAATCTCTAACCTGCAGTCCAAATACATTTTTGACATCTTCCCATTCTATTACCTTTCCCTCTATGGTTGAGGATAAGGAAGATCATATGCATTGTTACTAGTATGCAAGAAGTCAAGAATTTCCAGATAGAAGACATTCAAAAAGACAGAGAAATCAGAAGGAAGAAAAAATACTAGCACAAGAAAAACTATCGCATTTCCATGAAAAATTATACAGGCCAAGAAACATTGGGCCAGTTGGAGAAAACGCGACAGAGAAAGCAAGAAAATCTAAAGAACAAAACAGATTTTTGGAATGTATAAAAAATAAATATTTATATGAAGAAAGAGATCTGATATGGTACAATATTTATGCAAAGGAGAAAGCCAAACTAATCAATACAAAAAAGCAGCTCCAAAGACATTTGAAAAGAAATGCAGGCAAAGGCATCTAGATAAGGAACATTTTTCAATACAAAAATAAGATCACAAAAGGGAAACACAGAACAGAAGATTAGCAAAGCAGAAGTTAAACAAACAGAAGCTGAAGTTATGGAATACCTGCAAAGTTAAAGATTTAGTGTAGAAAGTCTAACAGGTTATTTCACAACATAATAGAACAATGAGTTCCCAAAGTAATGAGAAAAAGGTGGAGCAGGAGATATCTGAAGAAGAAATATGGGCATGGGAAAGAAAGATATAAAATGGTGTAATATTTATGCAAAGTAAAAGCAAAACTAATAAATACAAAAAAAGTAGCACCAAAAATATTTGAAGACAAACACAGGCAAATGCATCCATATATGTAAGATTTCACAATACAAAAATAAGAAAACAAACAAAGGGAGAAAACAGAAAAGAAGATTAGTAATGGTAAAGTTAGAGAGAGAAACTGATGTAATGGGTTACCTGCAAAGTGAAGGATTTAATGTTGAAAATCCAACTCTGATAACGTCATAGCATGATGGGACAATTTCTCCCCACATTGAGAAACAGGAAACATCTGATCACTTGCCAAATTAAGATGCTCTACAGCCTTCAGGAGGAAACCAGGGCAAAAGTTCAGGTGGCGTTGCACAGCAAGGGAAGCAGCAGGAAACACTGGCAACTTTGACTCAGTCAATGTTGTGGAGTGATAGATCAGTCAGGTCCCAAATGAAAGAACAATGGAAGACACAGGATGCAGCTGAAGAGAATGCGTCACAAAGACATTCTGGAACTTTCTGCAGAATGCCAGTAGGAAACTGAAAACAAATAATGTGCCCTCAGTTTAGAAGAAAATGATCTATGGGAAGAGTCGCTTGACTTAACAGAGATGGATAGACATATTAAGATAAAAAAAATATATTACAGAAAGTTAAAAGACCCAAAATGTTAGAAGTATGATAAAAAAATGAACACAGTAATCAACACTATTACTAGAAACGCATGCGATATAACAAAAGTACATGTGATATGTTACTGCGTAGCTAAATTAATAACAGATAAAAGTCTTACCACAAAAACACATTGAAATAAGGCTTTGAAGGGAAGGGAAGAAATGACATGCCATCACAAAGTACTGAACAGAGAAAAGTACAAAGCAATTAAAACTAGAAGTGTCACTGTCAGAAGAGTATAGAAGAGAGAACAGATCAACAAATATATTCAGAAAGCTGCGTGTTATAAAAGCAACATGCAGGATCCATGGTATACTACTGCAAATAATAAACTAAGATATTACCACAGGCAGAAGAACTTGGAAGGCATGCAGATAAATATAAAAGAAAGGTACAAAATAAGCAATTCGTTGATGACCTAAAGTTTTTCAGAGAACTGGGAAACAAAACCAAATTAATATCACCACCAAAAAGATGAAATGGACACACTTTGAAGAAATGTCTATGAAGACTCCGTGACAAAGATGATGAATCGGATAGTAGTAGTAAAAGTAACAGTAAGAAGCTCAAATGTTCTGGCTAAAAGTATTAATTTTACACAGATTTAGCCCTGGGTTAAGAACTACTTATACGTGCATCCTGAACAGACATCAAACTGGTTTATGCCACTCCTTAAGAGAGAACATGTAAGTTATCCTAAAAACTATAGCTCAGTAACTTGCCTTCCAATGATGTATAAACTATATACTGGAAAATATGTCAGAGTTTAGATTCATTTGGAAGAAAACTCAATCACGACAACAGAACAAGAGAGTAACAAAAGAAAGTCATATGGAACAAATGATCACATGTTGTTAACGTCATAATGGAGATTTGTTAAAAGTGGAGGCATACAAGTAGGGCATGGAGAGATTACAAAAAAGCATTTGACAGCATCATACATTCATGGATAAAAGAGTGCATACAAATGTATGAAACACACCCTACACTGATCACTTGCATTACAGTGACCATGAAACAGTTTGCAGCTAAGCCATGAGAAAGTACAAATTATTAATCTCAAGGATAAAAGTTTAAAGGGGGATTATGCCAGTGTGACACTGTCACAGCTCTTTTGTCTTGCCCTTAACCCATTAAGCTTTTAACATAACAGATTAAGTCATGATTTCAACTTGTCGTCTTCATTTTGTGGATGATTTAAAGCTGTACAAGTTCATCAGATGAGGAGCTGAAAGCACAATTGCAAGTGGTCAAAACTTTCTCAGATGATAGAATAATGTCCTTTGGTTCTGATAAATCTGGAAAAGAAACATTTAAAACAGGAAAGCTGTAGCACCAAGAAGAATCCATTTGAGCAGGAGAAGGTACATAAATTATTTTGGAACTGATGAAGAATCAACAATAAAATATGGACAAATGCAAACAATTCAGTAAACATTTTAGAGGACTAAAATTAATACCGAAAACATCCCTGACATCTAGGAACAACGTCCAAACTATAAACCAATTTGCTCTTCAAAAAGGTATTGGTTCAGTTGGACAAGAAAAATGCTTTGCACTTACCAAATGAAAATCAGTGCTCAACAAGACTACATATTCTGCGTTCTGAAGAACGCATGGGCCTTTTCTACAGTTGTGCCAGTGAGAAGACTTACTGGGGGACTGGAGAGAAAGGGAGGGAGGGAAACCCAGACCCCAGACAGAGTGTGTTCCCTGTGTGCTCTTAAGGGAAATTGTGCTTGGTGCAGAGAGCTGCATCTGTAAATACTGTATCTATCGTTGCTCGAAGTGAACATTCCTCACCAGTGTCAGTAGAGAGGATTCAGGCTCCTTGATTACTGGCCCAAAGTGGGGACATCATAGTTTTCCAAAGGGAGAGAAACTCTCCCTGGCAAGTTGAGAAAGGATTGGCCAATTAAGGGGTTTGGGGAGAGGTAAGGGAAGAAGACAATTAGAAGTTAATTTTGTCAGTAAAGGACCTAATGGCTCCAATGTAGTCAGATTTGGGCTTGTTTTGTCACTCAGATGCTCCCCCCCCCCCAAAAGAGGTGGTTTATGACTTGTGAAAAAATGGTCCAGATTTGGAGAGGCTTTTTCTTTCAAACTTGGGCTGGGGAAAGAAAAAGTAGTGTGAAGCACTGTATTATTTTACTCTTTCTCCTAGTTCCTGGACAATCTCAGCTAAAAGGTTACCAAATTGGTTATAATTGTCTAAAGGTGCAACAAGCAGTTTGACTTTTACATCACTAGGAAGGGACTATAGCCTTAGTCGGGCATACCTTCTGAGAACTAGAAAGGAGATTCTGCTGATAAGGATTACTCCCAATTAGGGATACAGACAACAGACAAGATGGGTTTGGAACATACTGGAGAAAGCTGGCGAAGGAACCAAGGTATTAAAAACCAATAGTTAGAATGGGAAGAGGCCAAGAAGACATTTGGATTGCAGGCAATGATAGTCTTCCCTGTCAGGTATTGATATCAGAATATAGCCAATAAGAAAGGGATATGGGAAACCATAAATTAAAGACCTGCTTTTGCTGAGTTTTTAATTGCATCTAGAACACAAGCTGCTGTTAAAAAATGGGGCAATTGGTAAGAAATCTAATATTGCATAAAAGAAAAAAGTTATGTACTCACCATAACGTTCCATCGGAGTTCTTCCTCTCGCCTTTATTCTTACTGATGGGTTTGGAGCCGATCCCCTGCTCCGACTCGGCCAAAGTGCAAAAGCTCGAGGTCTTCAACCAGCTCATGGCCTACTCCCTGTCACATGATTCACTGGTGCTTCCCTCAGATCTTGTTTGCTGCCAACTAATGGAAGTAGAAAGAATTTCTAGTAGTTATATTGAGAACTGACCATACAAAGACGAACACAGACATGACTTGACCAACTTCTCAGTCCCCAAGACAAAACTGGAAGGTATTTAGGAGGGTGGGATGCAGGAATGAAGGCGAGAGGAACAACTCACACAGAATGTTATGGTGAGTAAATAACTTCTTTATGTGAAGTTGTTCTATCTCGCCCTAATTCTTACTGATGGGTGAGCATCCCAAGCACCATCTTTCTCCGGTGGCTCATGGGAGTATATTCCTTACGACAGCGGAACCAAAAGAAGTCCTGTTCCTGGAGGCCCTATCTACTTTGTAATGAGTAATGATGGTATGAGGCCTAGACCACGTGGCTGCTGCAAAGATGGAATCTATTGATGGTTTGGCTAAAAATGCTGAAGATGTGGAAACAGCTCTAGTTGAGTGGGCCTTTACTTTTTGATGTAATGGTGAATGAACAGAGCTGTAAGTAAAAGAGATGCAATCAGATAACCATTTTGATAAGGTGGATTTAATCACTGGGACACTTTTTTAATCAGAGAACGAAACAAAGAGCTGTTCTGATTTTCTAAAGTCCTTGGTCCTATACAAACAGAATCAAAGCTGCCTGTGTACATCAAGCTTGTGGAGCATGTGCTCAATCTTATTAGTGTAATTAGGAAAAAATACTGGCAATTCTATAGTCTGATCGAGATTTGCCTCTGAACAAACCTTAGGTAAAAATGATGGGTTTGTCCTAAGGGATACTCTGTCACTAAGAAAAATCATACATGGGGTTTTAATGAACAAGGTCTGAAGCTCTGAAACCCTTCGAGCAGAAGTAATAGCTACTAAAAATATGGTTTGCCATGACAGGTACTTCAGATCACAAGAGGAGGCTGGTTCAAACAGGGGTAGGATCATCAGTGAAAGAACAAGATTTAGATTCCATGGCATAGCCAGAAATGTAATGGGTGGTCTCAAATGAAAGGTACCCTTGAGATAGGCCTTAGTGTGTGTGACATGTTGTTAGCCCCTTGATCACCGAGATGAAAGTTAAAGACTGCTGCCAATTGAACTCTAATGGTTCCTGCAGCTGTGCCTTCATTAAAACTTTTAGTCAAAAACTCCAAAATGGATACTGGAGCTAGATAGGGGTCAATATTGTTCTGAAGCTCCCATATCGAAAATCTTTTCCATTTACTAAGGTATAACCTCCTGATAAATGACTTATGAGAATATATCAGAATCTGTTGAGCTATGTCTGAGAGATTCTGGAACCTGGCTATATTTGGAACTGGAGCTGCCAAGTTGTCAATCCTAGGCCTGAAGTGCTGGATGAAAAGCCCCTGATGAAGTAATCAGATCATCTGGAACTGGGGTCCAGGATCCGGGGTTCTTCCAAAAGATGAGGCTGGAGGAAGGGAAACCAAATTTGACGAGGCCAGTAAGGGGCTATTAGGATGATGGTCCTTCCCAGAGTCTTGGCTTTCTGTAAAACTTTGGATACGAGTGAAAAAGGTGAAAACCATAGAGGAGTCCCGGGAGCCAATTGTGTACAAGCATGTCCCCTTGGGGAATTTCCAGCAGGGGGGATTAGGGCAAAGTAGCTGCTGCATTCGTGTTGGTTGGGATTGCAAAGAGATCACAGCAAGGCTGGTCCTATCTGCAGAATATCCTTTCTGCTACTTTTTTCAGGGACCATTCGTGAGGCAATAGAATAGCTCAGCTCAGTTTGTCTGCTATCACACTGGACCTCCCAGGGATGTGCTTTGCTATCAGAAAGTGCTGGGTGGACATAGCCCACTGCCATACTCTCAGGGCCTCCTGTTTATGGACCAGACCACTGACATGATGGCCTTCTGAACTGCAATAGTCCCCAGAGGACTAAATGCTAAAAGTGCCACTCTCATCTTTAGGACACTGATATGCAGATGAGCCTCGTGTTCCTTCCATGTGCCTTGGGCTGCTGTTCTCTGATAATGCCCACCACCCTATCAGGGAGGTGTCCATGGTCACAGTGCGATTGGATTGGGTAGAACAAAGGGGTGACCTATTATTACTTGATGAGATGTCAGCTACCAGCGAAGGTCCTTCCTGCATGAGTTCATTATTACAATCTGATGTGACATCGAGAGTTCTTGAAAGGACCATTGTGTGAACAGGAGCCATTGAAGTATATGCATTCGACTTAAAGGGATCACACAAGGACTGCTGCCGCCACTGTCCCAAACAATTCGAGTACCATTGAAGCTGGGGCTTTTTCTTCTGAAAAAAGGTTCAGGACCTGTTTTCATAGAACACAAACCCTTTCTGGTGGAAGTTTTACAGTCATGGTGATGGTGTCTAGATCTGCTCCTATAAAAACAGTACGTTCCGCTGGCGACAAGGCAGACTTTTCTGAATTTATAGTAATCCCCAACTGACTTCCAGAGGTTCAGAGTTGTGTCCCTTGCTTGTACGAGTTGATGCCTGGTGGTGGCGGTGAGGAGCCAGTCGTCTAGTTATGGAAACACCTAGAATCCTAAACGTCTCAGGTGAGCTGTGACTACTGCCATGCATTTGAACACTTTGGGGGCTGTAGTGAGACCAAAGGGCAGAGCTCGAAACTGGCAGTGACTGTCCCCCAGCCAAAAGCGCAGATGATCTCTGGATGGGCTGGCCATTTTGATGTGGTAGTACGTATCCTGGAGATGTACTGAGCACATCCAATTGTCCTTTCCTAGGAAAGGAAATATCGACTGTAGCGTGACCATATGGAACTTTGTCTTTTTGACCAATTTGTTCAGTCTGCTGAGATCCAAAATGAGTCTCCACTCCCATTTTCTTTGGAACTAAAAAGAACCTTGAGGAAGTTACGGATCCTCTCTGGTCTGCTGGGACTGGTTGGATGACTGTTTTTTCCAGCAACCTTTGAATCTCTATGGTTGCTTGTTCCCTGTGACTGGGTGAAACATCCAAGATTTTCCTTACAATGGGGGAAGGGCGAGAAAGGGAATGAAGTATCCTCTGGATATGATGCTTTGAACCCAGCAATCTTTTGTGATTTTTAGCCAGGCATCTTGGGTACAAAGATAAGTGTCCCCCGACTGCCTCCAAACATGGACAGGCAGGCCTCCTTTCAGGAGCGCTGATGGGGCTTCCCAAAAAAATTATCTTTGTCGCCCTGATTCTGCAGACCCCCTCTGCCGCGTGGACGGCATCTTCCGTTATTACCCCTTCCTCTGCCTCTAGAGGGGGTTCACACCACGTGTCTTGGAAAGCTCCTCGAGATTTATGGAAGGTACAGTTGTGTACACTTACCATAAATGTAGATGCTTGAGTGTATTCACTGTTGTACTCATTACATCTGGGTTATCTGCTTGCAATAGCCCTCAGTCGGCATGTTTAAAGTCTTGGGTCCTGCATCAGTTGCTGTCCCTTCCTCCACGACGTCAGGTCGTCAGGGGTATAAAACATGCAGCCAAAGCCATTACATCAGTTTTTCTTGCCCTAGATATCAGCTGCCCCCTGAATGGGAATCAATTAAATCTATAAATACAAGGATATACCTCCAACAGGAAAGCAAATACACCAAAAAGCTTTTGGAGCATAGTAAGTGAGAGTAAAGGTATAGCCAAAGGAAGAAAAAGAAGGCTGGAGGGAGGGTAACCAGGACTGTAACAGTGAATACACTCGAACATCTACACTTATGGTACGTGTACACAACTGTACTATGTTCTTAGTGTTTCACTGTTGCAGTCATTACATTTGGGTAGACTCCCAAAGCTAAGGTTAGGAGGAGGAATTTAAATAGAATTAGGACCAGCTATAAGGCCCTGCAAGACTGCAGTGGCAAAACCAGCCCTGGATTTAGAGAAAACTGGCAAATTATAATGTATAGTGAAAGAATGTACAGAACTCCAAGTAGCAGCTTCTAGGATGTCCCTAGTAGGGACACCCATGAGAAAAGCTGTAGAGGTAGATGCAGCCCTGGCTGAATGGGGTCTGATGCCCTGTGGAATAGATTTTCCATGGTGCTTATAGCAGAAATTAATGCAGTGGCCTATCCATTTTGAAATGGTTTGCTTTGCAATAGCTTTCCCCTCTGTCACTACAGCAAATGCCACCAGCAGTTGTTCAGATTTCCTTTGAGGTTTAGTCCTGTCCAAGTAAAATCTAAGCTGTCTGTGCACATCTAAAGAGTGCAGTATCCATTCCTCTTTGTTCTGTGGGTTAGGAAAGAAGGTAGGCAAATGAATGGACTGATTAAGAGCAACACTGGATACCACCCTTGGGCATGAAGGAAGGACTGGTTCTGAGGGACACCCTGTCCACATGAAAGATGATGAAAGGTTCCACTGCCATAAGGGCCTGTAATTCAGATGCACTTTCTTGCAGAAGTGATTGCCAAAAGGAAAGCCGTTTTCCAGGAAAGAAATTTTAAATCTGCAGTAGCAGCTGGCTCGAAAGGAGGGAGAGTAAGTTTCTCCAAGACTAAGTTAAGACCCAAGCTGGAGTTGGAGCTCTCCTGGGTGGCCTTAAATTTTTGGACCCTCTGAGGAACTGCTTGAGCAGTGGGTGAGAGAAGAGGGGAGGCTCTGTGCAACAATGAGCTGAAATGGCTGAGGCATGAATTTAGATGGAGGAAAAAGACAAGCCCGTACAAAGTATCTCAGTCAAGTATTGTAGAATCAGAGGTAAATTGGGCACTGCTGCATTCATTCCTTGAGATTGGGTCCAAGCACAGAATCTGTTCCATTTTTCAGTACAAGATTTTCTAGTACTAGGCCTCCTTGCCTCTAAAATGATATCAGTCACTGATTTACTGAGGGATGGTAAAGGAGAGATTAGGTAATTAGCCAGGCTGCTAGGTTCAGGGTTTGCGGCTGAGGGTGCAGAATCTGGTTCTCCTGCTGAGACAACAGGGAAGGAGTCTGAGGCAGGTGCCAGGGAGCCAAGCATGAGACACTGCGCAAAAGTGGGTACCAGTGTTGGCGAGGCCAGTCTGGTGCAATTAAATCATCCTTGGCTTGTCCTGTTTGATCTTTAGTAGTACCTTGGAGAGCAGAGGCAGAGGAGGAAAGGCATAAACTTTCCAAGCTAGCTTGTGGGGAATCCTTGTGCAAAATTTGTCCAGTTGATGGTTCTGGGGGGAGGCAAACAGATCTATATCTGGGCTCCCCCATTTGCTTGTCAACATGTTGAAAATTCTTGGTTCCAGTTTCCACTCGCGTGGGTCCATGAGGTTTCTGCTTAGTCCATCTGCCAATGTATTTAGTTTTCCTGGCAGGAATTGAGCTTGTAGATTCACTTGGTAGTTCAAGGCTGTGTTCCACAATGCCATGACTAGTCTGCAGAGGGTGTAAGAATGTGTACCCCTCTGCTTGTTTATGTACCACATGACAGTGGTGGTGTCAGTCATTACCATTAGTTGTCCTGCAAGAATGTAGTCCTTGAAGGCTGTCAGAGCATTCTGTACAGTTAACATTTCCTTTTGATTTATGTGCAGGTGCATATGACTTGGGTTCCATTTGCCCTGAATGCACTTCCCTGCCAGGTGAGCCCCCCATACATAGTCTGATGCGTCTGTTAAGATTTGTGTGGCAGGGGGTAATGTGAATGGTAGTCCCCTGTTTTGGTGACAGGCCTCTGCTCACCAAAGGAACCCTAGGCGTAGGCAAGGTATGATAGGAATCCTTACTTCTAGATCCTGTGAATGCTGACACCATAGGCTTTTTAGATACCATTGTAGTTTCCTCATATGCAGCCTTGCATATGGAAATAGAAGAATGCAGGAGGCCATGAACCCGAAGGCTTGCAGATAGCTGGGTTTTTGTGGCCACTTGTTTGAAGTAAGTTGTCAAATGTATCCATTTCTCTGGCGTGAGGAAAGCCATCTGGGAAGCTGTATTCAAGCTTGCTCCCAGGAATATAATTAGTTGACAGGGTGTCAGGTGGGATTTCTTTTCATTTATGGTGAACCCCAGACAAGTCAGTACCCTTTGAACAAAGGCCAGATGATTGAAAAGAATGTCCTTGCTTTCTGCCTGAATTAGACAATAGTCCAGGTTTGGGTATATTTGAATATTTCTTTGCCTGCAAAATGCAATGACTGGAGCTAGGCACTTTGTGAATACCCTGGGTTCAGTAGATAAGCCAAAGGGCAGTTCAGAGAACTGATAGTGCATGTAGCGATAAGGATGTGCAGGTATGCTTCTTTTAAGTCTAGTGTTGCCAACCACGCATCCTTGCCTAGCATAGGAAGCAGTTGAAGAGTCAGCATTTTGAATTTTGGAATCACCAGAAAGGTGTTTAGAATAGAAAGGTCCAGGATAGGACACCATGTATTGCCTTTTCTGGGTACCAGGAAAAGTCTCAAATAGAAATCTTGTCCCTTTTCCTCTTCTGGTACCAAATGAATAGCCCCCATGTTTAAGAGAGAGAGTACTTGATTATGGGCCTCTGCCCACTGATTTGGGGGTAGATCTGGCCACCCGCTTGGTGTTGGTAATGTGTGGAAATGAAATCTGTGTCCTTGGGACACTATATTTAAAACCCATTTGTCCTGGGTAATGAGTTCCCAGTTTTTGGCTTGAAGACCAATCTTTCTGCCTAAAGGAGCATTCAGTTGGGAAGTGCTTGGAAGTTTTAAAAGCAAGTCATTGAGACGGTTTTCCATAGGCGGGAGTCTTACTGCTCCCAGGTTTGGGTGTGGAAACCACCCACTGCCTAGTCTTGTGTGTCCCTTGGGACTGAAACCTAGGGTTTCTGCTGTGTCTGGGTCTGGCTTGAGAAGATCTGGAGGGGGCTGGAAAGGAACAATTTTTAGAGGGCCAGTGCCTACCAAATCTAGGAGGCTGAACTAGTAAGAAACCTTTAACAGTTTGCATAAATTTAGCTTTATCTTCCATCTTTTTAAGAACTTCCTCAGCCTTGACGCCAAACAGGCGGTCCTGGTTTAAGTGAGCATCCAACAATTTAGCTTTAACATGATCAGGCAAAGATTGCTCCTTAAGCCAAGCATGCCTTCTGAGCACAGACCCAGTAACAGCAGCCCTGCAAGAGGCCTCTAATGAATCAAATCCACATTGCAAAGTATGTTTTTCAACCTGTTCACCAGAATGCATTAAATCCTGTAATTCTTTATTTTTAGCGCAGTCAGGAATTAACATCTTTCTGTTTAAGCAATCCAATAACATGTTGTTGATTCTTTAACATATGAAACTGGCAGTTTAACGCCCTAATGGCCAAGGTCGCAGAAGTGTAAACTTTCTTACCCCATCTACCCAGCACCCTGGAGTCCAAACTAGATTCTGAAAAGGCAACATCAACTATGTCTAGTACAGGAGGTATAGCTAAAGTCCTAAGCTGAGGCAGAAGTAAGAAATCCCTAAGCCTCTTTCTTGAATCATAAAAATTCTGGCTTTCCCAATGGAAATGCTCCCTTAGAGTATGTAAGGTTTCACCAAAAGAAAAATCCTCTAGAGGGGAAGCAGAGGGAATGGAGCCCTTTGCATCAGAATCCTCATAAGTAGATAAGGGCAAATCCAGATCATCAGAATAATCAGAAAAATCAGAATCCTGTTCAGAAGAGTCAAACAACTTCAGTCCTAGGTCTCTTAGAAGGGGGAGGTCGGTATCCCCTGATTAGAGTTATAAGATCTTCAGCCAATCTTTTCATTTGTTTTTTAGCCATACAGGCCTGAGCTTGCGGTCTGGGCTTTGGTTTCTTAGGCATGGTTCGAGATTTTGGCCTAAATGAAGGAGGCGTCTGTTTAATATGCAAGTCCGTAGGCCTGAATACACCCTCAGAAGCCAGTGCCTGCACAGCGGCTCTGGACCCATCCAAGGTAGAGACATCCGCAGGTTCCACAGTTGAAGCATCTCTCGGCATACCGGACTCCGAATGGGTCTCAGTAGAGGCCTGAGAGTCAGAAGTAGCGGGTATCAGGGGCTGCAAAAGCAGCTGAGTACTGGTGAACGGACGACTGGCTTAGGAGAAGTGTCGTTGACAGCTTTGGACCTCGGCGGCCTGTCTCTATCTTTATCTTTGCGACTTTTCAGAATCCCGGTAGTCGGATGGCTAGCCGATGACATTTCTGGATAATTAAACTGAGAACCAAAATATTTAGAAGCGAAAATATCCCGACGACAGATAGTGCGCTGTTTAAATAAAGCACAAAACGGACAGCAAACTACGTCGTGGTCAGGGCCTAGGCAAGGAATACAGTACAGATGAAAATCTTTATGAGGTATTTGCTTTTCACAAGCAATGCAATTATTAACTTTTACTGACATCGGTAAGGAACAAGAAAAAGTTTTCCCAATGGGGTACTTAGCTTTAGTTGAAGACTTCGGTTCTGAAACTCGAAAATGAAAATTTCAGGAGTCGGACAACCGGCACTTGCGGAATGCTTCTGCTTCGGGCACCACACGGCAAGAAAGACTGATGTAATGGCGTCAGCTGCATGTTTTCTACCCCTGACGACCTGACGTCATGGAAGAAGGGACAGCAACTAACGCACGACCCAAGACTTTGTTAATCAGGCCGACTGAGGACTACTGCAAGCAGATAACCCAAATGTAATGACTGCAACAGTGAAATACAAAGTACAGTTGTGTACCTACCATAAATGTAGATGTTACTCTTGGGTTATCCTGCTGGCAGGCTACCCTCAGTCGGCCAGAATTCCAAAGTCTAGGTCCGGCGTCGGTTGCTGTCGCCTCTTCCCTGACGTCAGTGCGCCAGGGGTATAAAAGATGCAGCCGGCACCATTTTCTTCAGTTTTTCTTGCCCCAGATGTCAGATGCCCCCAAATTGGTGGACTGCAAAATATGCCAATAAAAATGCATGCACAAAAATAACATTTCTTTCAGCTACAAGCAAATACACCAAACAGGTTGTATAGGATAGAGAAGTGCAGATAAGTCCCAGCAAAGAAAAGGGGGATGGTGGGTGGGTAACCTGGACTGCAACAGTGAATACACTCGAACATCTACATTTATGGTAGGTACACAACTGTACTATGTTCATCGTATTTCACTGTTGCAGTCATTACTCTTGGGTTGAATCCCAAAGCTGAGGAAGGGTTGCTGGGCTAAACAGGATTAGGAGAGGCTATAAGGCCCTGCAGAACTGCAGTGGCAAAGCCTGCTCTGGATTTAAAGTACAGAGGTAAGTGGTAGTGCTTTGTGAAGGTGTGCACTGAACTCAAGTTGCAGCCTCTAAGATATCTCTGGTTGGTACTCCTCTGAGGAAAGCTGCTGAAGTGGCTGCTGCTCTGGTGGAATGAGGCCTAATGCCTTTAGGCACTGATTTGCCATGTTGAAAATAGCAGAAACGGATGCAGTGGCCTATCCATTTTGAAATGGTCTGTTTTGAGATTGCCTTTCTTTGTGATCCTGCAGCATATGACACAAAGTTGCTCAGTCTTTCTGAAAGCTTTAGTTTTGCCCAAGTAGAATCGTAACTGCCTGTGTATGCCCAAAGAATGCAGAATTTTCTCACCCTTGTTCTGTGGATTAGGATAAAAGGTTGGAAAGTGAATGGTTTGGTTAAGGGCCACACTGGACACCACCTTAGGCATAAATGCAGGGTTTGTCCTCAGTGAAACCCTGTCTGGATGAAAAAATATGAAAGGTTCCACAGCCATGAGTGCTTGTAACTCCGAGACTCGCCTTGCAGAGGTTATTGCTAGGAGCAGAGCTGTTTTCCAGAATAAGAATTTTATATCTGCTGTTGATGCTGGCTTGAAAAGAGGTAGTGTGAGTTTTTCCAAAACATAATTGAGGTCCCAGGCCGGAATTGGTGCTCTCCTTGGAGGACTAATGTTTTTGGCCCCTCTGAGGTACTGCCTTATTACAGGATGAGAAAAGATAGGTGGTTCCGTATTGTAATGGGCTGAAATAGCAAAGGCACGAATCTTAACTGATGAGAAGGAAAGGCCTTTGTTCAGCATCTCAGTTAGGTATTGAAAAATCTGAGGGATATTTGGTACACACATGTCAATGCCTTGTTCCTGGTTCCAAGTACAGAATCTCTTCCATTTTTCTGCATAACATTTTCTGGTGCTGGGCCTCCTGGCCTCCAAAATAACACCCATAACAGCTTTTGAAAGAGGAGTGTTTTGAATGGCTACATTATCCGCCATGCTGCCAGATGTAAGGTCCTGAGTTGGCTGTGCAGGACCTGATTGTTTTGTTAGGTCAGCAAGTGAGAAGTTTGAGGCAATATCCATGCTAAACCTTGAGACAAGCTCTTTAGGATTGAGTACCACTGCTGGTATGGCCAGTCTGGTGCAATCAGTATCATTTCTGGATTCTCTTGTCTGACTTTTGGGAGTACCCTGGGAAGGAGAGGCAGTCAGGGAAAAGCATATACTGTTAACATTTTTCCAGCTGAAGGATAGGGCGTCCCACTTTCCATGCTTGCTTGTGATAAATCCTTGTGCAAAATCTCTGCAATTGGCAGTTGTGGGGGGAGGCAAATAGATCTACGTCTGGGCATCCCCATTTCCTTATTATCATGCTGAAGACTTGTGGATCCAGTTTCCATTCGTGGGGATCCATGAGGTTTCTGCTTAGTTCTTCTGCCAGAGTATTTGTTTTTCCTGGCAGGAATTGTGCTTGCAGGTGAATTTGAAAAGCCAATGCTGTGTCCCATAAGGTCATTGCTTGTCTACAGAGGGGGTAGAAATCTGTACCTCCCTGCTTGTTTACGTACCACATGACCGTAGTGTCCGTCTTTATCAGTAACTGTCCTGGATGAAGCAGGTCCTTGAAAGCTGTCAAGGGCATTTTGAACAGCTAGCATCTCTTTTTGATTGATGTGAAGATGCATCTGGTTTGTAGGCGATGTGCCCTGAATACATTTTCCTGCCATATGGGCTCCCCAGGCATAATCTGATGCATCCGTTGTCAGTGTCTGTCCAGCTGTGGGTAAACTGAATGGCAGACCCTTGCTGTGGTGACAGGCTCCTGCCCACCATCGAAACTCCTGATGCAGTCAGGGAATGAGTGCAATTTTACTGTCTCCAGGCTGTGGCAATGCTGAGTCCAAACACTTTTTAGATACCACTATAGTTTCCTCATATGCAGTCTGGCATATGGAATTAGTAGAATGCAGGATGCCATGAAACCCAAGGCCTGCAGGATTTTCCTTGCGGATAGGTGGGTTTTTGTTGCCAATTTCTTGAAGTAAGAAGTCAGTTGCTTTTGTCTGGCGTGAGATAAGCCATCTGGGCAGTTGTATTTAAGCTTGCACCCAGGAATATTATCTCTTGAGAGGGCACTAGTTTTGATTTCTTTTCATTTACTGTGTACCCTAAGCCAATTAGTAATCTTTTTACAAATGCCAGATGCTTTAGAAGAATGTCTTTGTTCGCTGCTTGAATTAGACAGTCGTCCAAGTAGGGATATATTTGAATTCCTTTTTGTCGGCAAAACGCATTTACCGGTGCCAGGCATTTTGTGAAGACCCTGGGCGTAGTAGATAAGCTAAAGGGCAGTGCAGAGAACTGATAATGCATTGAGCCAGCTATGAATCGGAGGTATCTTCTGCAGGATTGTCTGATTGGGACATGCAGGTATGCCTCTTTTAGGTCCAAAGTTACGAGTCAAGCCTTCTTGCCCAGCATGGGCAGTAGCTGCTGTAGAGTCAACATCTTGAATTTTGGAACTTCCAGAAACGTATTTAGTATAGACAGGTCCAGTATTGGTCTCCAGGTTTTGTCCTTTCTGGGTACTAGGAAAAGTCTGGAGTAAAATCCTTGCCCCTGCTCTTGTTGTGGTACTTGCTGAATGGCCCTCATGTCCATGAGGACTGTAATTTGTTTTTGTGCCCCTGCCCATTGATTATGTGGCAGGTCTGGCATACCTTTTGACCTTGGTAGAGTGTGAAAATGGAACCTGTAACCTTGGGACACTATGTTCAGGACCCATTTGTCTTGGGTAACCATTTGCCAATTTGATGAAAAAAGTGCTAGTTTTCCCCCTAAGGGGGCTGCCAAAAGAAAAGTGCTTGGTACTGGTAGAGGAAAGTCATTGGGACGGCTTCCTGTAAGGTTGTGATTTGTCTTCTCTGCTTTTGGAGGTAGGAGCAGCTCATTGTTTAGGCCTGTATGAGCCTTGGGGCTGAGATCTGCCTCTAGGATGCCTGTATCTGCCTCTTTGTGGTCTGTCTGACACTGGAAAGGACCAATTTTTCGAAGGCCAGTTCCTGCTAAACCTGGGTGGCTGTACCTGTAGGAAATCCTTGACTGCATGGATTTTGCTTTATCCTCCATTTTTTTTCAACACCTCTTCTGCTTTAGTACCAAACAAAGCATCATACTGTAATGGTGCATCTAATGATTTTGCTTTAACATGATCAGGCAGAGTCTGTACCTTTAACCAAGCATGCCTTCTAACAGAACCTGTAACAGCAGCCCTGCAAGAGGCCTCCAGTGAGTCAACCACATTGCAAAGTATGCTTTCCCACTTGTTCTGCTGCATGCAATAAATCCTGCAATTCCTTGTTCTCTGAACATTCAGTATTTGTCAACAATTTCTGTTTAAGCAGTGACATTAAATATTGTTGATATTTAAGCATATGAAACTGACAATTTAAAGCCCTTACAGCCAGGGTAGCAGAAGTGTAGACTTTTTCCCCCCATCCTGTCTAGAGCCCGGGAATCCCTATCAGAGGGGACAGGGTTTTTTTGCAGTGGAAGCTTTAACCCCCCCCCCCGGTACCCTGAGATATAGTTTCTAGGTCAGCAGTGGGGTTTTTATATAGGAATTTATGAGAATCCGGGACCCTGTAGTATCTGTCTGGCTTAGCAGGTGCAGGGGGTAAAGAGTCTGGGGACAAGCCAGACTCTGAAAATACATCTACAATGTCTAGAAGAGATGGAATAGCAAGGGGGGTCTGTGCTGAGGAGGTAGCAGAAAGTCTCTGAGCCTTTTCTTAGATTCAGAATAATCTTGGCTCTCCCAGTGGAAATGCTCCCTCATGGCATGCAGGGTTTCCCCAAAAGAATAATCCTCAGGAGAAGAGGCTGAAGGAATGGATTCTTCAGCATCAGAATCCTCTTAGGGAAGCATGGAGTAATCCTGTTCAGAAGAGGATTCAGAGGAAATAGAACCCTGATCAGAAGAATCATACTCTGTCTCTTGCCTAGGCCTCTTACCAGGAGGGGGATGAGAGCCCCTGATCAAAGTAATTAGGTCTTCGGCCATTTTGAGCATCTGTTTTCTAGGCATAGAAGTCTGAGTAGGAGAATGCTGTACTTGTTTCTTTGTCTTTAGTGCTGCTTTAGTCTATCTTTGAAGCTGAAGATGGCTTAATATATAGCTGTGTAGGTCTGAAGACACCCTCAGAAGCCGATGCCTGCTCATCGGCTCCGGACCCATCTTTGGGAATGATTTCAGAGTGTCCAATACCTTGAGTATCCAGAGGCCCAGTCTGCTCCACGTGGGAGTCAGAAGCGGCCTGTGACTCTGAGGTATTGGGCGCTAGGGGCTGCAAAAGCGCCTCACTGAGAACTGGTGACTGGCCTAGTAGAGGCTTTGTCATCGGTTTTGGACCTCGGATGCCTATCCTTTTCTTTGCCCTTGCGTTTTTTTGTAAACTCTGGTTGTCGGCTGATCTGACGGTATTATATAATTAAATCTTCGGCCAAAGTAATGAAATGCAAAATTGAACAGACGCTTGATAGTGTGTTGGTTAAATCTAGCACAAAACCGACAACTAGCAACGCTGTGATCAGGGCCTAGGCAAGGAATACAGTAAGAGTGAAAATCCTTATGAGGTATTTGCTTCCCACAAGAAATACAACTGTTAACTTTTTCTGACATCGGTCTGGAGCAAGAAAAAAGTTTCCCCAACGGGGTACTTAGCTTTAATGAAGACTTTGGTTCTGAAATTTGGATGTGAAAATCTCAGGAGTCGGCTGACCGGCACTTGCGAACTGCTTTTGCTTCGGGCACCGCGCGGCAAGAAAGACTGAAGAAAACTGTGTTGGCTGCATCTTTTATACCCCTGGCGCACTGACATCAGGGAAGAGGCAACAGCAGCTGATGCCAGACCTAGACTTTGGAATTCTGGCCGACTGAGGGTAGCCTGCCAGCAGGATAACCCAAGAGTATTGACTGCAACAGTGAAACACTATGAACATCATCCACATCTTCCCTCCCTTCTGACCTTTGGAGTAAGGTCTAGTAGGGGTGGAAAAACAGACTCTGACGGCAGAGTCTTTCCATCTTGCTCACACCTGGTAAGCATTTCCTTCACTTTGGGTCCAAAAAGGGATGAGCCATCAAAAGGGGTGTTAAAGAATAACAAAGGGCTCCGCAAAGGAACACAGGAGCATCCAGGAATGTCTCCTAAGAGCAATTCCTGTACCCACTGCCCTGCTCGTTCCATCAGCTGTGTATGACACCCGGCGCATGGAAGAGTTCACACGGGAATTAAGGGTAGCAAGCTGGGAGGTTACTTTATCCGATATCTCCGCAGCTAATGAACCCTTAGAGCATCTCCCAGCTCTTTCAGATCTCTTTGCAACCTAGTAAAATGCATGAGGTAGTTGAGCGATCAGAGGGCAAATGCCACTGAACTAAACATGCACTTTCCATATCTGCCCATGATCCAAGAGTTCCTATTCGGAGGATGAACAGACGTAGAAGCTTCAGCAAATTCCTTCTTGGTAGCTGCTGCCACCACCATGGCATCAACAGGTACTCCTTTAGTTAGAAAGGCCTTCTCCTGGAGAGAGGTAATAAATGTATTAGGCCTCCGAGGGACAGGTTCTATGGTATCCAGGGACTCCCATGCCTTTTGAGAGGCTAGTTCAATCAGCTCATCAAAAGGCAGAGTCACTCAAGTGGCAGAGGGTTAAGACCCGAAAGCCTTCAGGAGGATCGACTCGTCATCAGTAGGGTTAATGGGCTTCCAGCTACCCCTCTGTTTAAGAATTTCCAAGATATCTGTGAAAGATATCCTCCAAGGGGGACCGTGGGGACCCTTCTGACTCATCTAAGTCTGTCTGAAGTGACAGATTCCTGCAGGGAATCCAGATGCTTCCTCTTGCATAATCTCTTCCTGGGAACCTCCTCAGTGGGGGCTTCTGGTGAGGTCTCGGAAGAGCAGGGTTCATCTAATGCGGCGTCTTGAGGCTCTGGGTCTTCACACTTTTGTGAGATCTGTAAAACAGAAGCAGAGACAGGTGCTAAAGGGGAGGAGGTTACTGGTCCTGATAATGTGGAGTCCTGAGGGGACAATACTCTCCTTATGGCGTCAAAAGCCCCCCCGACTCTGATGAGAAGGAACCCCGGACTCCTAAGAAGCAGATGACTCCCTTCACACCAAAGCGGTGGGCTGCGAGGCGGAGGTAGGTGCCAAATTCAGAGTAGAAGCCCAGAGGGGCAAAATTGGAACCTTAAAATCGGTTTAACTATCCTCTCTAAACCCGACCAGCAAGTATCGGCTCCTAGACTTCACGGTCAGTACCAAGGAAGTCTGAGCTGTTGAAACAGACAGGCCTGTAACAGGTGTTGGCCCCAACGGCTCCACGATCATCAGCTCTGAACACACTGGCTCCAAAACCTCGAGTCGGGTCGGAGGAGGAACGGAAGCAGGAAGGGTTTTGGGTGATTCTGAAGTCCCGAGGGTTGGACCAGACAAAAGCCTGGCCAACGCCGGTGTCTGCAAGTGCCTCTGCACCACCTGATCCACATCCATGTCCGAAAGCCTAGAGCACCGAGAAGAGGCTACCAATGAAGCCACTGATTGTAGGATAGGCAACTTGAGAGTAGGAGATACCGGCTCCAAAAAGTACAGTTGTATACACTTACCATAAATGTAGATGTTAGAGTGTATTCACTGTTGCAGTCCTCGTTACCCTCCCTCCAGCCCCCTGACTTTCCTATACTTTCTTCCTATCCTCTTTTTTGGTCATATGTTATTGGCAGTGGTATTTACTTTTTACTGGAGGTGTTCCACACCATATAATCACTTTCTATTTTGGGGCTCCTGACATCTTGGGCAAGAAAGACTGATGTAATGACGTCGGCTGCATGTTTTATATCCCTGACGACCTGACGACATGGAAGAGGAGACTGCATCCGATGCAGAAATCCCAAGACTCTGGTATTCGGGCCGACTGAGGGCTACCTGCAGACAGATAACCTGAGTCTTGGGATTTCTGCATCGGATGCGGTCTCCTCCTCCATGACGTCAGGGGTATAAAACATGCAGCAGATGTCATTACATCAGTCTTTCTTGCCCAAGATGTCAGGAGCCCCAAAATAGGAAGTGATTATATGGTGTGGAACACCTCCAGTAAAAAGTAAATACCACTGCCATAAGATATGGCCAAAAAACAGGATAGGAAGAAAGTATAGGAAAGTCAGGGGGCTGGAGGGAGGGTAACGAGGACTGCAACAGTGAATACACTCGAACATCGACATTTATGGTAAGTGTACACAACTGTACTATGTTCTTCGTGTTTCACTATTGCAGTCATCACACACGGGTTGATTCCCAAAGCTGCAGAAGGGTAGAGGCAGTCAATAAGTGTTATGGCTGGCTAGCAGGCCTTGTAAGACTGTTGTGGCAAATCCAGCTCTGTATTTAGAAAAGATAGGCAGGTGGTAATGCTTGAAGGTGTGTACAGAACTCCAGGTTGCAGCTTCCAGGATGTCCCTGGTGGGGACTCCCCTGAGAAATGCTGTAGAGGTTGGGGTAGCCCTAGTGGAATGAGTTCTGATCCCCTGTGGGGTTGGTTTTCCATGGTGTTTGTAGCAGAACTGGATGCAGTGTGCTATCCATTTGGAAATGGTTTGCTTTGAAATGGCCTTACCCTTTCTGCCCCTGTAGCAAAGCTGATTAGCAGTTAGTCTGATTTTCTGAAAGGTTTAGTCCTGTCAAGGTAGAACCTGAGCTGTCTGTGCACGTCCAAGGAGTGCAGGATCCTTTCCCCTTTATTCTGAGGATTAGGAAAAAAGAGTGGTAAATGGATGGACTGGTTTAAAGCTACACTGGATACCACCTTGGGCATAAAAGATGGGTTGCTCCTGAGGGAAACCCTGTCCGCATGGAAGGTAATGAAGGTTTCCACTGCCATAATGGCCTGTAACTCAGACACACTTCTAGTTTAAGTGATGGCTAGAAGTAAGGCTGTTTTCCAAGACAGGAATTTTAACTCCGCTGTAGGAGCAGGCTCAAAAGGGGGAAGAATGAGCTTCTCTAGTACAAAGAGAAGGTCCCAGGCAGGAGTGGGAGCTCTCCTTGGGGGTCTCAAATTGTTAGCCCCTCTCAGGAACTGTTTGATCAGAGAGTGAGAGAAGAGGGGTGGCTCAGTATTGTAGTGAGGTGAGATGGCAGAGGCATGAATCTTAATCGATGAGAAGGATAGGCCTTTGTGGAGCAGCTCTGCTAGATAATCCAGGATTTGAGGTAAGGTGGGCATGGCTGTGTCCTTTCACTGAGACTGACTCCAAGAACAGTATCTTTTCCACTTTTCTGAATAGGCTTTCCTAGTACTAGGACTCCTGTCCTCAAGGATGATATCCAGCACCTGTTTGCTGAGGGTTGCTGGTGATGTAGCCAGGGAATAAGCCAGGCTGCCAGGTTCAGGGTATGCAGCTGAGGATGTAAAATCTGTCCCTCCTGCTGGGACAGCAGAGAGGGGTCTGATGTAGTGCCAGGGAGGCACTGCTGTCAGACTGCACAGAAGTGGGTACCAGTGCTGGCGTGGCCAGTCTGTTGCAATAAGGATTGTCCTTGGCCTGTTTGATCTTGAGTAGTACTTTGGAGAGGAGGGGCAGAGGTGAAAAGGCATAGATTGAAAGGTTTCCCATGTAAAGGATAGGACATCCATTTCCCATGCTTGGCTATGGGGAGTTCTGGTGCAGAATTTGCTCAATTGGTGGTTTTGGGGGGAAGCAAAGAGGTCTACCTCTGGTGTCCCCCACCTCTGGATTAGAAGTTTGAATGAGTCTGGTTCCAGTTTCCACTCGTGTGGGTCCAGTAGATTTCTGCTCATCTGCCATTCAATTTTGTTTACCTGGCAGGAATTGAGCTTGCAGGTGTTACTTGATTGCTCAAGTCTGTGTTCCACAGAGCCATGGCTAACCTGCAGAGTGGGTAGGAATGAGTTCCCCCCTGCTGGTTTATGTACCACATAACTGTGGTGTTGTCCGTCTTTATCAAGAGTTGTCCTGGAAGGATAAGGACTTTGAAGGCTGTTAGTGCATTCTGTACAGCTAACATTTCTTTTTGATTGATATGTAGGTGCATTTGTCCTGGGCTCCATTTGCCTTGAATGCATTTGCCTGGTATGTGAACCCCCCATGCATAGTCTGATGCGTCTGTTGTCAGGGTTTGGGCGGCGAGGGGTTGGAGTGAAAGTGAGTCCCTTGTTGTGGTTGCAAGCCTCTGCCCTTAGGCAAGGAATGATAGGAATCACTGTTTCCAGGTCCAGAGAATGTTGACACCAGAGACTTACCATTGAAGTTTCCTCATATGCAGTCTTGCATATGGACTTAGGAGAATGCATGAGGCCATGAACCTTCGGGCTTGCAATATTTTTCTTGCAGATAGCTGGGAATGAGTGGCCAGTATTTAGAAGTAATTTATCATATGACCCTGCTTTTCTGGAGTGGGGAATGCCATCTGGGAAGCTGTGTTCAAGCTTGCTCCCAGGAATAGAATCTTTTTGCTGAGTACCAGCTGTGATTTATTTTCGTTGATGGTATACCCCAGAGAAGTCCGAAGTCCCTTTACAAAGTCAGGTGCTGAAGTAGCAATCCTTGACTGTCCGCCTGAATCAGGCAATCATCCAAGTATGGGTAAATCTGAATATTTCTCTGCCTGCAGTATGCAATGGCTGGAGCCAGGCACTTTGTGAATACCCTGGAACGTAGTAAATAAGCTAAAGGGAAGTGCAGAGAACAGATACTGCATACAGCCTGCCCTGAACCGTAGAAATTTCCTGCAAGATTCCCTTAGGGGGATGTAAGCTTCTTTTAAGTCTAGGGTGACCAGCCAAGAGTCCTTGGCTAGCATGGGAAGCAGTTGCTGGAGTGTAAGCATTTTTAATGTTGGTACCACCAGGAAGGTGTTGAAAAATGACAGATCCAGGATAGGGTGCCAGGAGTTCTCTTTTCTGGGCACCAGGAACAGTCTGGAGTAAAAACCCTGTCCTCTTTGCTCCGAGGGAACAGGCTGAATAGCCCTGACACTGAAAAGAGAAAGTACTTGCTTTTGGGCCAATGCCCACTGGTTTGAAGGAAGGTCTAGCAATCCTCTTGGGGTTATAGCAGCAAGTGGAAGTAGAATCTCTATCCCTGGGATATAATGTTTAAAACCCACTTGCCCTGGGTAATATATTCCCAGTTTTTTGGATGCAGGGCGTGTTTTCCTCCTAGGGGTGCAAGTACTTGGGCATGGCTGAGAAGGATGCAGGTCAAGTCATTGTGAACCTTTTCCTTAAGGGGGTGGCTTACCACTCCGCTTTGGAGGTGAGAGCACTCCATTGTTTAGATCTGTGCATACCCTGAGTCTGTAGTCTTTGTGGTCTGCTTTCCTGGGTTTGAACTGAGAAGGTCTGGGAGGGACTGGGAATGACCAGTTTTTTGAAGGCCAATGCCTACTGAATCTAGGTGGCTGTACCTGTAAGAAATCTTTAACAGTTTGCATAGCTTTAGCTTTTTTCTCCATCTTTTTAAGAACTTCTGCTTTTGTGCCAAGCATTCTTGGTTCAATGAAGCATCTCGTAATTTTGCTTTGACATGGTCTGGCAAGATTTGTTCCTTCAGCCAAGCATGTCTTCTCAGAACAGACCCAATGGCAGCAGCCTTGCAAGATGCTTCTAATGCCACAAAACCGCACTGCAAAGTATGCTTACCAACTTGGTTTGCAGAATGCATGAACTCTTGTAAATCTTTGTTTTCTGCACAATCAGGAATCAACATTTTTTGTTTAATTAGTTCCATAATATGCTGCTGGTGCTTCAACATGTGAAGCTGACTATTTAAAGCCCTGATGGCAAGAGTTGCAGAGGTATATACCTTCTTACCCTGTCTAAAGCCCTAGTATCCCTGTCCCAAGGGGTAGGGTTTTTGGCTGTAGTAGCCTTAATACCTTTAGGTCCCTGGGAAATTATCTCTGGATCCACAGTGGGGCTTTTAAAGAGAAGAGTCAGGCACGCTGTAGTACCTGTCAGGCTTTCTAGGAGTTGGTGGCAAGGTATCGGGTAAGACTGGATTCCATGAAGACATCTACAATATCCAGGACTGGGGAATAGCTAGAGGCCTGTGCTGAGGCAAATCTAAAAATTCCCTGAGTCTCTTTTTGGACTGTGGGTAGTCCTGGCATTCCCAGCAGAAATGCTCTCCAAGGGTATGCAAGGTTTCACCAAAAGAAAAATCTTCAGGGGGGGGGGGGGGGAGGCAGAGGGAATGGAATCCTTTGCATGTGAATCCTCACAGGTAGATAAAGGTATGTCCTGGTAATCAGAACGGTCAGACTCATCGGACTCATGGTCTGTAGAATCAGAAGGAAAATCAATTCTTTGTCTTTTAGAGGGGGAAGGCTGGCTTCCCCTAATTAAAGTAATAAGGTCTTCAGCCATTCTAAGCATTTGTTTCTGTGACATGGGATCTTGAGAATGTGCTTTGGTCGTCTGTTTCCTAGGCGTAGTGTGAACTCTGGGCCTGACAAATTCGGTAGCTTTAGTCAGAAACAAAGTAGTCAGTTTAATACGAAGGTCTGAATATACCCTCAGAAGCTGGTGCCTGCACAGCAACACTGGACCCATCCAAGGTAGAGACAATATCAGTTCTATAGTGTAAGCATCTTGCGGCATACGGGACTCCCAATGAGTCTCAGTAGAGGCCTGCGAATCTGTAGAAGCAGGCATCAGGGGCTGCGAAAGCACCTCACTGAGTACCGGCGGACTGGCGACTAGCTTAATGGAAGCGTCGTCTGCAGTTTTGGACCTATGCGGTCTGTCTCCCTTTACCCTTATGTTTTTTCGGAAGATCAGTAGTCAGATGGCTTATCAAAGCCATTTCGGAATACAGAGAACGAGAGCAAAAAAATTTAGTGACAGATAGCCCAGCGACGAACAGTTCGGGCGTTGAACAAGGCACAAAACTGACAGCGAGGAATGTTGTGGTCTGGGCCTAAACAGGTGACGCAGTAAGAATGCAAATCTCTGTGAGGTATTTGCTTTTCACAGGCAAGACAATTGCTAACTTTTTCTGACATTGGTTAGACCAAGAAAAAGGATCCCCAACAGGGTACTTATGCTTTAGAAGACCTCAGGATTATAACTCAAAAAACAAAAATTTCGAGTAGCGGCTGACTGGCACTTGTGAACTGTTTCTGCTTCGGGCTCCTAGGCGGTAAGAAAAGTTGATGTAATGGTGTCGGCTGCATGTTTTATACCCCTGACTACCTGATGTCATGGAAGAGGCGACAGCATCCGATACAGAAATCCCAAGATTCTGGTATGTGATGACTAACAGTGAAACACGATCATCTGGGGACCGGCTCCTACCAACAACCACCACCGTTGGTTCCAAAACTTGTGGAGCAGAGGTAGATGATTTGTCTGATACTTTAGGGGTCGATGAACCCTTCTTCGGCTCTGACCTAGAAGATTTGGAAGAAGTTTTTGATGATTTTGATGTCTTGTCCTGAGTATGGTCTTTGTCAAGTGATTCTTGAAAAGAAGGTTTTACTAAACCTCTAGCGATCAACTTACTCTTCCTTTTATGCAGTACTCTACTGCTAAAAGAATGACATATGGAACAATTCTCTTGTAGGTGAACCTCACCTAGGGAATAAACACATTGAGTGTCCATCAGTTATGGACATCTTTTGTCCACACTTGGGACACTTTTTGAATCCTGACTGACTTTCTCTTGCTGAGACATGCTACAAGAAAGAACAATCCACACAGCAGAAAAAACTATATGAAATTTGATCAGAATATTTAGAAGCCCTAAAAAAAAAAATACTGGCATAACAGTAATCTATTCTACAGCACACCACACATAAAAGGACAGTTACAAAGCCTTCTAATTTAAACAGGTAATATGTACACTTTAAACCACGACACAGCCCTATGGAAAAAAAAAACGGGCTCCAATGATAAGCTATACTAAAGCACACACAGACAGTAAGTTATGAAATCTTCAACAGGCAATATGAACACTAACACAAAACACAGCCCTATAAAAAAAGGTCTCAAAAGAGAGACAAAAACGCACCCAATAACTATAAAGTTATATATTTAAGGCACACAAGTAGGGAAGGGACTTTAACTAGGCCTAATAAACAGCCACACAACAAAAATTTCCTATAACTAGGGAGTGCGCAAGCACTATGGAAAAAGCTCCTTCAATAATCTAATCAAACTAGCTAAAATTAGAGAGAGAGAACGCAACAATCGGTATAACAGTAAATATACGTAAATTCCATTGGCCAGAGCTAGTGAAACGCACAATCTGTTGCAGCGGCAATCGAGATCTGGGGGAAGCATCAGTGCATCATGGGATAGGGAGTAGGCCAAGAACTGGTTGAAGACCTCGAGCTTTTGCACTTTGGCCGAGTTGGAGCCAAGGACCGGCTCCGAACTCATCAGTAAGAATGAAGGCAAGATAGAACAACTTCACATCATATGTTTTCAGAGTGAAATGAGCTGGCAGACTAAATTCTCGACAAGAGTACTCTGTCAGGAATACTGGGTGAGCAAATGAGTGTAACTAAGGATATTGTTTTGTTTTCTTTGAGCTGGGATACAGGATCTGAATTGCCCAGACACAGTAAGGTCTTGTTAAATTTAATTCTGGTAACTGCCAAAACAGTTACTAAAAAGTGGAAATCAAAATCTAAACAAACTATACTTGGAAGTATTGAATATTCTAACAGAGATAAAAGAACAGGATGTGGGATCTTTAGAAAATGGTTAGTGTAAAATATGTAGAAAAAATGGCAATTGTGGGAAAGTACAGTTTTGTACCTACCATAAATGTAGATGTTCGAGGATTCCATTGCTGCAGTCCTGACTATTGGGTATAGTCCGCGTCCCAGTCGGCCCGAATACCAGAGTATAAGGCTGACGTCGGTCAGGGCGCATTAGACTGACGTCAGTACGTCAGGGTACTAATGCGCATGACCGACGTCATATCCTCAGTCTTTTCTTGCCCCAGATGTCAGAAGACCCAAAAAAAACAAGTCCCAAAACAACCTGCACCAAAAACAAGAATAATATATACAACAATATATACATATATATATATAAAATATAAGCATGTAAACTCACCTACACAACCACCCCTAAACACAGAGGGGAAGGAGGGAGGGTAAATTGGACTGCAGCAATGGAATCCTCGAACATCTACATTTATGGTAGGTACAAAACTGTACTATGTTCTTCGTCTTCCATTGCTGCAGTCCTGACTATTGGGTAGAATCCCAAAGCAGAGGTAAGGGAGGCTGGCAAGTTATAAAGTAGCAGGAGCTGACAACATGCCTTGTAAAACTGCTGTGGCAAAACCAGCCCTAGTCTTAGAGTATATAGGCAGGTGATAATGCCTAGAGAAAGTATGCACTGAACTCCAAGTAGCTGCTTCCAGAATATCCTTAGTTGCCACCCCCCTTAGAAATGCTGTTGAAGTGGCAGTAGCCCTAGTGGAATGAGGCCTAATCCCAGCTGGAATCTCCTTGCCATGATGGGAATAACAAAATGCAATGCAAAAGCCAATCCACCTAGAAATAGTTTGTTTTGACACAGGCTTGCCCTGTGAACTCAAAGCAAAAGAAACAAGTAACTGCTGAGACTGCCTAAAATTCTTAGTCCTGCTCAAATAATAACGCAATTGCCTGTGTACATCTAAAGTGTGCAAAATCTTTTCCCCTTTATTTTGAGGATCTGCAAAAACGTAGGCAAATGAATAGTTTGGTTTAAAGCCACACTAGAAACCACCTTAGGCATAAAGGAAGGATTAGTACGTAATGATACCCTGTCCTTGTGGAAAATCAAAAAGGGCTCTACTGCCATAAGGGCCTGCAACTCAGACACCCTTCTTGCAGAAGTAATAGCCAACAGAAAAGCAGTCTTCCATGACAAATATTTCAATTCAGCAGTAGCTGCAGGCTCAAAAGGTTGTAGAGTAAGTTTTTCCAACACAAAATTGAGATCCCAAGCAGGAGTAGGAGCTCTACGTGGGGTCTTATATTCTTTGCCCCTCTAAGAAACTGCTTGAACAAAGGATGCGAAAACAAAGGTGGGTCACAATCATAGTGAGCTGAAATTGCTGCAGCATGAATCTTGATGGAAGAGAAGGACAAACCCTTGTCCAATAATTCAGTAAGATATTGAAGAGCCACACTCAAATTAGGCTCTGAAATCTCCAAATTCTTTGCTGTACTCCAAAATAAAAATCTCTTCCATTTTTCTGACACTCTCCTAGTACTAGGCCTTCTAGCTTCCATAATCACATTTAAAACTTGTTGAGGAAGTTGAGACCTGCTGTGTTTCAACACAGAATATGCCAGGCTGTGAGATGAAGAGATTGAAGCTTGACATTGAGCAGATGACCGTCCTTCCGAGATAACAGATGAGGAATCAGAGGTAAAGGCCATGGAGGCTCCTTTACCAGACTCCGTAGAAGGGGGTACCAGTGTTGCCGAGGCCAATCTGGAGCTATCAAAATCATCCTTGGCCTGTCTTGTCTGACCTTTAATAGTACCTTTGGAAGAAGAGGCAGAGGTGGAAAGGCATACACATGAAGGTTTTTCCAACTGAAAGACAGAGCATCCACTTTCCAAGCTGTGTGATGAAACCCCTTTGTGCAATATTTTGGCAGCTGGTGGTTTAGTGGAGAAGCGAACAGATCTATGTCTGGAGTTCCCCATGACACTGTCAGTTTCTGAAATACATGAAGATCCAGTTTCCACTCGTGGGGATCCATGATTTGTCTGCTTAACACATCTGCTAAGGAGTTCTGTGCTCCTGGCAGAAACCTTGCCTGAAGAGTTAGTTGCAGGCTTAGCGCAGTCTCCCATAAAATCATTGCTTGCCTGCAGAGAGGATAAGAATGTGTTCCCCCTTGCTTGTTGATGTACCACATGACAGTTGTGTTGTCTGTTAGAATCAACACCTGCCCTGGAAGAAGTAACTCCTTGAAAGCCATTAATGCAAACTGGACTGCTAACATCTCCTTCATGTTGATATGTAGATGCTGTAGTCTGGCAGGCCACTTGTCTTGTATCCACTTTCCATTTAGATGAGCTCCCCAAGCAATGTCCGAGGCATCTGTCGTTAGAATCTGACTTGCCTCTGGCCGGGTCACAGAGAGTCCCTTGTTTAGGTGACATTCCTGAGCCCACCACAAAAATTCCTTTTGAATGCAAGGTATTATTTGAATGACAGTGTCCAAATCCTGGCAGTGCTGTGTCCATACATTTTGAGATACCATTGTAGCTTCCTCATATGCAGTTTGGCATTGGGAAGCACCAGAATACAAGATGCCATGAACCCTAATGCTTGAAGGACTGTCCTTGCAGTCAGCACGGACTGATGAGATAGTTGATGGAAGTAAAGTGACAGACTCTTTTGTTTGTCCGGGGTTAAAAAGGCCATCTGGGCTGCTGTATTCAGTCTTACACCCAGAAAGCACATGTCTTGAGAGGGTACTAGACTGGACTTTATTTCGTTCACAGAATACCCTAGGCATCTTAGCACTGCTATAACATATTCCAGACGCTGTAGAAGGTCTTCCTTTTCTTGGGCCAGAATCAGGCAGTCGTCCAAGTAAGGATAGATTTGTATTCCTTGAAGCCTGAAGTAAGCTATCACTGGAGCCAGAACCTTTGTGAATACTCTGGGCGCAGTAGATAAGCCAAAGGGCAATGCAGAGAACTGATAATGAGAATTTCCAGCTCGAAACCGCAGATACTTCCTGCAACTTAGCCTTATAGGCACATGAAGGTAAGCTTCCTTGAGATCTAAAGTTACCATCCAGTGATCTTTGCCCAGCAGAGGTAAAAGCTGTTGTAACGTCAACATCTTGAACTTGGGAATGTCCAAAACGTGTTGAGGAGAGATAAATCCAAAATTGGTCTCCACGTGTTCCCCTTCTTTGGTACAAGGAACAGGCGAGAATAAAATCCTAGGCCCCTCTCTGACACAGGGACTGGCTGAATGGCCCCTATGTGAAGTAACTGTAAAACTTGCTTGTGAGCCTCTTTTCTTTGTAGAGGAGGAACGTCTGGCATGCCTTTGAAGGGGGCATTGTATGGAAATAAAATCTGTAACCGTGGTGAATGATATCCAACACCCATTTGTCTTGAGTAATTAAATCCCAATTTTCTTTGAAGAGAGACAATCTTCCCCCCAAAGGAGCTGCCAGACGTGAATCTGCTGGCAGCTGAAGAAACAGGTCATTGGGTCTGTTTACGAAAGGACTGACCCCTGCCCTCACCAGAAGTCTGAGCAGGTGAACTCCCTGTTCTAGGCCTAAAAGAACTTTGAGCCCTGCCCCTACCACGCCTAGACCTACCCCTAGACTGAGAATCATAAGCAGGATATGTCCACCCCTTAGCAGGCCAATTTCTACTAAACTTCGGTGGCTGCACCTGCAAAAAATCTTTAACAGTTTGCATAGACTTAGCTTTGTCCTCCATTTTCTTTAAAACAGCTTCCACAGGCGAACCAAACAACACATCAGACTGCAAAGGAGCATCCAAAATCCTTGTCTTAACATGCTCAGCTAAATTCTGATCCTTCAACCAGGCATGCCTGCGAAGAACAGAGCTGGTAGCAGCCACCCTCGAGGAGGCCTGTACAGCATCAAAACCACATTGCAAAGAATGCTTACCCACTTGTTCGGACACATGAACCAAATCCAGCAACTCTTTACACTCAATACCTTCCACCAAAGCATCCACCTTAGATTTCAATTGTGAGAGAAGGTAATTCTGATATTTTAACATGTGAAACTGACAATTCAAAGCTCTCATGGCTAGAGAGGAAGAAGTATACACTTTCTTTCCCCACCTATCCAAAGCCCTCGCCTCTTTATCAGTGGGGACAGGATTTTTAACCACAGAAGCTTTTACACCCTTAGGCCCCTGGGAAATAGTTTCTGGGTCCGCCCTAGGACTCTTAAACAAATATTTATGAGCTTCGGGCACCCTATAATACCTATCAGGCTTAACAGGAGCAGGAGGCAAAGAGTCAGGGTTCAAGGAAGCCTCTGCAAAACATCTTCCACCACATTCAACACAGGAGGAATAGCTAAAGCCCTATGCTGGGGTAAAACAAGAACTCCCTAAGCCTTTTCCTGGAGTCAGAGTAATCCTGGCCTTCCCATTTAAAGTGCTCCCTCATGGAATGCAAAGTCTCTGAAAATGAGAAATCCTCAGGTGGAGACGCTGTAGGAGTGGAATCATCCACATCAGAATCAGAATAGGTAGGATACTCCTGTAAATCTTCCACAGAAGATTCTGAAGCCTCAGAACACTGTTCAAAACTCTCAAACTCAGATTCCACCCTAGGCCTCTTATCAGGCGAGGGCATAGAACCCCTAATCATAGTAATCAAATCTTCTGCCATCTTAAGCATATGTTTCTTAGGTACAGAACCTGAAATGGTAGGAGAAGCCCCCACTGAAGCTGAAGTAGGCCTACCTCTCATAGAAGTTTTGGCAACAGAAGGAGAGGCCCTAACTACCTTGGGAAGAGAGGGAAGAACAGTCACCTGAGAAGCCCCTCAGCCTGGCCTACCTCCTGAGAAGGCACATCCTGTAAGAGTATAGTTTCTGCCTGGGACTCCATGGAAACTCCTGGCAAAACCTCCGGCTCCACTGAGCCTTCCAAAGAACCGACGTCCGGGACTGCGGTTCCTCAACCCTAGGCTTCACTGTTTTATCCTTGCGCTTCTTGAGGAAGCGGGCCGGAGCATCCGGCGGCATTTTGTAATTGCAACGCTTCCCAAACACTAACCTGGCACAGTCTAACCTCCTCTTAATAGTGCGTTTGTTAAACCTAGCACAAGAGCGGCAACCAACAACGCCGTGCTCAGGCCCTAAACAAGGTATACACAAGGTATGATAATCCCTATGAGGTATCTGTTTCCCACAAGAAATACAGTTATTCACTTTTTCTGACATCCGGTACAATACTGAGGCAAGAAAAAACCAAAATGTTCCCCAACGGGTACTTAGCCAACTCTGTTTCGGTCTGAAACTCCGGTTCGAAATATTTCAGTACGCCAACCTGCACTCGCAAAACTGCTTCTGCATCGGACCATGCGGCAAAAAAGACTGAGGATATGACGTCGGTCATGCGCATTAGTACCCTGACGTACTGACGTCAGTCTAATGCGCCCTGACCGACGTCAGCCTTATACTCTGGTATTCGGGCCGACTGGGACGCGGACTATACCCAATAGTCAGGACTGCAGCAATGGAAGACGAAGAACATCAATACATACAGAAAAATGTTTTGGAGAAATCAGGTTTAAGAGTACAGTACCTGAATAATTTATGTAATGTCCCTTAGATTATACATCACATATAGTCATATATTCTACAATGTTTGTAAATGTGAACTTAATTGTCTGATTACTTTTATATAAATGTAAGTTTGTCTATGTTACAAGCAATAATTCAATAAAAATATTGTTCAGACATTAATACAGAAAACATGTACCTGGTCATACAGGTCTAATAGTTGATGGCATGGAAGGACAGAGTAGACAATGTGTAAACTTTTTTTTTTTTTTTTTTTTAACTACATCTGCCCATGGCCCTGGTATCTTTGTCGCACAAAGACATCAGTAAAGGAAGCAATTTAGAAACCTTGTCTGCCTTCACACAAATGCAGGGTACACAGTAAGTTTTTTATACAAAAACTTGTGTGCATCAGGAACCTTATAACAACCTGTCTTAACATCTGAGCAACACTGGCTGGGATTCAGTATCCAGAGCAGCATATAAAAGGGTATTCTCCAAAATTCTAGAACAGATTAATAGCAAAGGAGTTTGGTACATCGATATGCATAAGTTCAAAATTCTTTTTTTGTGCGTGTGTTTCAGTCAGATATTTGAATCCCTTTCCAGTTAAAAGTGCTCCATCATTTTAAAAATAGTACGGCCAAAAGTGAGTTCTTCACGAGGGGAATCAGAAGGAACAGTTGGTATACTCTTCAGACTCGTACCCTACAGGAAAGTAAATTTGGGATTTATCTTCCAAACCTGAATGTGACGCCTAAGTTAGATCTTCAGAACAGAACTCCTTTTCTTTTTAATGGGTGCTGAATCAGAGGAAAAACTGAGAGCATTGTAAAGCCATGAGGACTTTAAAAAGCCCTTGAGAGAAACTGAACCAATCCTGATGAGGGCCCCAAAGAGCTGGAGTACCTGGAAAATAAATAGATTTGATATTTTGTCTTAGGAATATCCAGTGAAACAGCATGAGGAGAAGCAGACCAGTATGTACTTCCCACTGGGCTACCTGGAGCATCTTTGTCAGGCAAGAATTTGCTTGATTCACCCAGTTATCTCCAAGAGAATTAATGCTGGCTCTTCCTTCATGGCCAAGTCAGCTATCTGGTCGTTCGTCTGGGCATACTGATAAACTGCACCACATCGACCTCTCAGGAGGGTTCAGACAGTGGGAACAGGTACAATAATTGGAAGGTCAGGGGCTGATCAAGCGCCTCAATGAATATGTCCAACAGACTAAAAGAGGCAGACTTGTCAAGTAACTTGGCTTCCTTTTTAGGCTGATGAAGGACGTCTGAGACCAAAAACTCAAAGCCCATCCTGTCATGTGCCAGTGCTTCAACATAACTATTTTCAATGTAGAACTTCACAGAACTGAAAATGGCGATGAATGACTGGCAGACAGAGCATACTATTTTCCAGGTATAGGCAAAAGACACTTAGAATATTTATCCGTATAAGGGATTTGTCAACCACAGCCATTTCCCTTTAACTGACATAAAAAGTACAACTTTTTACAGAAAAATCAATGAAAAAGAAGAAGAGGTCCCCCCCATGGGATACTTAGCTGCCCACAACTGTGGCAGACCACGATGCAGACAAAGGCCTCATTCACAAACTGGTAATAAAAAAAAAAGTTTTGTGGATTTTCAAAGTACCAGCACATACACTCATGTACAGCATACATATGTCAGACATATGGAGCAAGAACATGCCCAAGCTTTTGTAATCTGGCCTGACGTACGGTATACTTCACAGCATATGTCCCATAAGTTAGCAATACTGCAACAGTGACTTAAAGGAAAGTTGTGTAAAATCCTACCATAACCATAGATGTCCTTCTCTTACATGTTGTAGTATTCACTAGTGGGTTTACCCGCCTTCCCATCAGCTTGTTCAGCCAGGTTTCCAAAGCTTTTCCAGTCCCTGTTGGTGCGTTTGAAGTTTGACGTGTTGGCTGGTACATGGACCATAAATGTGACGTCTGCACGCACCAGTTCTCAGAACCAAGAAGCCCCAGATGGAGCCAGTCCTGATAGCACAGCATATATAGGAACCGATGAGAGCAAGTGCTAGGTGAACAAGGTGGATGGAGGGAGGGGAAGAATACTGCAACATGGAAGAGAAGGTCATCTATGGTTATGGTAAGATTTTACACAACTTTCCTATATCCTTCTATTCCAATGTTGCAGTATTCACTAGTGGGCGAGTACAAAAGCTCACTGGTGGGGGTGGGGGGTGGTGGTGGTGATTTGGATGAGGATTCCAGGAACCCATGCAAGGATAGCCCTGGCAAATCCTGCTCTGTTCCTGGAGATGTGGTCCTGCTTGTATTGTCTGGTGAAGGTGTGCACAGATGACCAGGTAGCAGCTTCCAGAATGGAGTTAGTATCTAGACCTTTAAAGAAGGCTCCAGAGGAAGCCATGGCCCTTGTGGAATGGGCTGTGACGTTGCCTAGTGTCTTTTCCATGGTGTGATTAACAAAAGGAGATTGCCCTAACAATCCAAGAAGAAATGGTTTGCTTTCCCCAGAGCCCTGGGGGGGGGGGGGGAATGAAACAAACAGCTGGTCTGATTTGCATATAGGCTTGGTCTTATGCAAGTAGAAACGAAGTTTCCTGGGTGCATCCAGGGAGTGAAGGACACACTCATGGTCTCCCTGAGGATTGGAAAGAAGGTGGGCATGTGAATAGCCTGATTTAGGGAGAGGTTGTTAACCACCTTGGGGGTGAAGGAGGAATTAACCCTGAGGGTGACCCTGTCCATATGAAAAACTAGCAAGGGTGAGGTAGTCATGAGGGCTTAGAGTTCTGAGACCCTCCTGGCTGATGTCAAAGCTACTAGCAGTACTGTTTTCCAAGTGCAAAATTTCAAGTCAGCCTTGCCAGTTGGTTCAAAGGGTGGCAGAGTGAGTTTTTACAGCACATAATTAAGATCCCAGGAAGGAGGAGTTGGTTTTCTAGGGGTCTTGAGTGTAAAACACCTTTTAGGAATAGGTTGGCTGGAAGTCTGGAAGCTAGCGGGGGCTCCATAGGCAGGCAGGCAGAAATGGTAGACAGGTGTGCTTTTAAGGAGGAGTAAGACAAACCTGTCTTTAGCAGTTCACACAGGTAAGAGAATTAGAGGCAGGTCACTGTCTAGCAGCTCTGTCTTTTCTGACAAAAGATAGAAAACCTTCTCCATTTAGAAAGATAGGATTTTCTTGTGTTTGGTTTCCTGGCCTCCTGCAGGACTGAGAGCACGTCCTCATTGTACAGACATCTGAAGGGGATCAGAATGCTATCAGCCACAGGAACAGGTGCAAGGATCTCCACTGTGGGTAAATCTGTGTTCCCTGGTGCTCTGAGTAGATCCACTGAGGGGGGTAACTTGTAGTGAATGCCCTTGGATAGATGAAGTAGGGGGAACCAGTGCTGTCTTGGCCAAAAGGGGGTCACCAACAAAATTTTTAGCAAGTCCTGCTGAATTTTTAATAGGACACTCTGGATCATAGAAGGGGGTAAAGGCGTACAGGAATTCCTCCTTCCAAGAAATTAAGAAGGCATCCATTTGAAGAGCCTTCGGGTCGTGAGTTCTGGAGCAGTAGCTCTGTAGTTGCCTGTTTGTGGAGGAGGCAAACAGATCTAGCTGTAGAATACCCCACCTGTGGATCAGATCTAGGAATAACTCCTTTGACAGCATCCACTTGTGACCGTCTGAGGTGGTTTTGCTTAAGGAGTCTGCCTGGCAGTTGTGTTGTGACAGGATGTAGGCTGCCTAGTGGGAGATCCCCTGGGAGACAGCTAGATCCCATACTTGTAGGGCTAATCTGCAGAGGAGGTATGACTTTGTCCCTCCTTGCTTGTTCAAGTACATCTCTCTGGTGTTATCTGTGAAGATTTTCAGAATGGCCTGTCTGAAGAAAGGTAAAAAGGCCTGCAGGGCCAGAAGTATGGCTGACATTTCTTTGCTGTTGATATGCCATTGTTTGTGTTTCCACAAACCTTGCACTGTTCTTGTGTCTAACGTTGCCTCCCGCAACCCAGATCCAAGGCATCTGTGTGCATGATCTGAGAAGGGGGAGGCCAACTGTAGATGAAGACCCGGGTTTAGGGTCACCTGGGCCATCCACCACTTCAGTTCTTGGTGGAGGCAGGGGAGAAGTGGGATTCTGAAATCTAGGGGGTGTGAGTGCTGGGCCCATACTGAGCGAAGATACTATTGCATCTTTCTCATGTGTAATCTTGCCAGTGGCAGCATGGGAATCGTGGAAGCCACGTGGCCGAAAAGTTTGAGGAATTCCCTCACAGTCAGGGCGAGAGAAAGGAGGGCAGATTGAAGGAGATGGGTCAGGGAAAGCACTTTTTCCTGAGGTAGGAAGGCCATCCTGAGGTCTGCTCTGATTCTGCATCCTAGAAAGACAATGTCTTGTGTAGGACTTGGTTTGCTTTTGGGGAGGTTTATGAGGAACTCTAGAGAGTGCAGCAGGAGGGCCTTTGGGTGGGCAAGGAGGGTTTGCCATCTGCTGCTTGAATGAGCAGGTCATCTACGTATGGGAAAATTTGCATACCTCTTGTTCTGAAGTAAGCAATGACTGGGGCTAGGCATTTTGTAAATACCCTTGGAGCACTGGAGTCCCCAAATGGCAAGGCAAAGAACTGAAAATGCAAGGAGCCTGCTTTGAATCTGAAGAATTTTCTGGAGAACAGTTTTATGGGAATACGTAGATAGGCTTCTTTGATGTCCAGGGTCACCATGAAGGCCTGGGGAAGGACGAGGGGAAAGAGAATGGGTAGAGTTATCCTGAAGGAGGGGACGTTCAGGAATTGGTTGAGGTGGGAAAGGTCTAGGAAGAGTCTCTAAGGTCCCTCCTTCCTGGGCACCAGAAAAATTCTAGAGTAGAAGCCTCTCCCTCGAGCAGAAGGGGGGACTAGTTCTACAGTGCCTTGGAGCAACAGGTTGTGTAGGACCTCGGGGAGGAAGGATCACTGAGAGGGGGAGGTAGTGTATAGAAAGTTTCAGGAGAGGGGGGACATCCAAGACATGAAGTAACCCTCCTTCAGGACAGACAAAACCCATTTGTCGGACGTCATTAGGGCCCATGCAGGGAGGTAGTGAGAGAGATGGGAGGATAAAGGTATGGTGGGAAGAGGGGGGGGTAGAAAAGGAGGCAGGCAGTAAGATGCTGCCTGCCCTTTCTGGAAAGGGAGGTCTCTGGGCAGAGGCCTGAGGTGTCCTAGACTGAGTAGTCTCCTGTGAGGTCTTGATCTGGAAGGGACTGAGGGCTGAGAAGACCTCCTAATAAATTGTGTTTTGGCTGGGTAATTCCTCTGAAATTTTGGGATTGGAGAAACAAAAAGATGCTTTAGACCTTGGAGCTCTTTCCCTTTTTGATGATGAAGTGACTTAAAGAGATCAGCTACCTTGGATCCAAAAAGGGCAGTGTGATCCAAAGGAGCATCTACAAGTTTGGCCTTAAAGTCATCTGGTAGGGGCTGAAGATGCAACCAAGAGTATCTCCTAAATATAGAGGCAGATGCAGCTGACCTGGCAGAGGCCTCTGCTGCATCATATTCACACCTTAGAGAATGTTTATTGACTTGGGAGATGAGCCCAAGCAAGGAAGACAGGGATGTCTTTGCAGAGCAGTCCGGGATCTCATTAAGTTCCACAAAGCACACCACTCCGTTACACAGTTATAGAATAGGAAAAAACCTCCGTCGCTGTACCATAAAGGGCTGTTCTCCAACAGTCACTTGAATATTCCACAAAGCATTCGTAAGGAATAACAGGCTGCAAATTAATCCTTCGTTTTAATGCCACAAAAATCACAAAACCACACACTGACATAAATAAAATGCTGGTGATTCACCAGCATCACCAGCATTTTATTTATGTCAGTGTGTGGTTTTGTGATTTTTGTGGCATTAAAACGAAGGATTAATTTGCAGCCTGTTATTCCTTACGAATGCTTTGTGGAATATTCAAGTGACTGTTGGAGGACAGCCCTTTATGGTACAGCGACGGAGGTTTTTTCCTTTTTTTCCTATCTCATTAAGTTCCTTAGAAGCTTTTTCCAGTAAGAACAATGAGTATTTGGCCAAGTGTGACTGGCAATTAGTAGCCCTAAAAGCTAGAGTAGCTGAAGTGTATTTCTTCCCCCACCTCTCCACGGCCTTGCTGTCTTTATTTGCAGGCAGGACAATGGTATTGGGGAGAAGTTTAGTAGCCCTATCAATGGCAATAGAAAGTGTTGCTGGGTCAGCTGGCAGGCATTTGAAAAGGAATTTGTCTGCCTCAGGTAACCTATACAACCGGTTGGTCTGCCCTCCTAGGAGCAGGTGGCTGGGAATCTGGGTTTATGCATGCTGCTGCAAATGCATCCAGGAAGGTAGGCTGGACAGGAAAAATAAGAGCTGGGTTAGGGGATTCCATCTGGATCAAGTCATAGAATATTTTCTGTTGCTCAGATATGTCTGAGCAATCCCATTTAAATTGCTCCCTCATAGGATTTACAGTGTCCACAAAGGTAAGGTCTTCCACAGGGGAGTCAGGTTCAGCAGAAGCTTCTTCTGGGGATCCATACCCCAGAGGGGAAGAAATTTGAGAACAGTAGTATAGGACTCCTCTGAGGAGTCAGACAGTTGTTCTTCTGCAAGTTGGCTAAGAGTAGTCTCTGGCTGAATAGGCCTCGGGCTAAGGAGTGATGGACCAACATGACGGAGGTCTGGCATAAGGGCCGGGAAGGCATTAGAGAGAGACTGACTGAAGGCCTGCCAATCTGGCAAGGGCTCTGGAGTTGAAGTGATATGCCTCGTCTTCTGTTTTCCTAACCAGCATCTGGTCAGCAGTCAGCCTTGAAGCAGGAGGAGGAACTGTAGAGGCCTGCTCTGATGTGCCCATCCCAGAAGCTAGTTCTCCCCTGGTGTCTGAATCAGGCTCCGGGGATATCCTTCCCGGATGCGTCATGTGGCGGATACCGGTTCCTCGGCCAAGCTAACGGTGGCTACAGGCAAAGAATCGGCAGACGGAGGAGCGATGGAAGTGGACGGCCTTGTGGGCTTGGCCCCCTTCCTAGGTGGCTTGGATGGGGCATCAGAAGCGGCTTCCATTCTGAGAGTGAGCTGCCTAAGTCGCTGGTTTTCAAGGTACAAGTCAAGGGCCGGAAGTCAGCGACGAAGGGTCTTGGGGACGAATGACTTACAAATGGTGTAGTTTTTATAATTGTGATCCCTACCCAAACAAGAGAGACAATGGTTGTGTGCGTCTGTGGGGAATCTGGCGACCACAGTTGCACTTGCTCTTACCGGACATTAACAGACTACAAGGTACTTTTCCGTTATTGGGGCAACACTTTCAATGCGGTTGCTGAGCTCCGAATCCAGTGTCAAACAATGTATTTTTCAGGTTAAGCTTAACAGGTGTGTGACAGCTTCTTTTTTTAAAAATATTACCTATTTATTTTACACACACCTGTTAAGATTATCATAAAAAATACATGGTTTGACAATGGATTCGAAAATTGGCAACTGCATTTAAAGTGTTTGCCCGATAACAGAATAGAAAAAAAATAAATTTCTCCATAATATGCATACTATAAGACATATTCGTCAAAGTCCTAATCCAAATGTGTACTTATAGTTGGCATCTTGCAGATGCGAAGATGCAGAGAGAATCACGGAACAGCTGGTCATCAGTAAGCGCATTTCTGTTAAAGCGTCAGCTACTGCTTTAGCTAGGCTTCACTGACAATGCAAATAACTGTTGCTAGGATGGACAAATATATTATGTTACAAGAGTAAGCATTTTATGACTTCAAAACAAACATGATATCCAAATTTGATGTATTCAGTTATTTTTTACTTTCTCTGTTTGTAACTTATCAGGGCAACACTTTAAATGTGATCATTTAGCTGTAATCTACCACCTTAACAAGTCTATTAAATACATGTGCATAAAATGTAAAAATAACTTCTATTTTTTAAAATTTATTATTAAAACAAATAATTTTTACAGATGTGTGGTTAACAGACATATTAAGTAACTGGATTACAGTTGAACAATAGCATTGAAAGTGCTGCCCCAATAACAGAAAAGTACCGACTGTAGTAATTACAAAAGGAATGAATAAAATCCCCAATAGGATACTTATCTTAAAGAGAAACTGACCCGACATCCGCGAGTAGCAGGAACAACTGGAGTATGGCTGGCGGCTGAAAGGTTCTGAGGACTGGTGCATGCAGACGTCACATTTATGGCCCACGTACCAGCCAACACATCTGACATCTGAAGCACCAACAGGGACTGGAAAAGCTTAGGAAACCTGGCCAAACAAGCTGATAGGAAGGATAAACCCACTAGTGAATACTGCAACATTGGAATAGGACGACATCATTTAGACACGACTCTGACAAAAGTTTACACAGGATGACAAGCAGCATGAAAATTTTGAGCTTTTGGCATGTCCATACATCCCTCCCTAGACTGATAGGTTAGCTCATGCTAAAGGTGGATGTGTAGCACATGAGGAAGGTGACTGACCTTAGCAAACTGCCCAGATTAAGGTATTTTTGGCAGAATATGTCCCATATATAAGCAAATACTGCAAAAGTGATCTTTATAAAGAACATACCCCTAGACCACAGCAGAGAATGACTGCAATAATGACCTGCCACAGACCTCGGTCATTGCTGAATGTGTACTTGGTCTGTTTTCACTGTCCTGCTATACATGGAGGTGTCTTGAAGTACGACTCTGCCACAGGCAGAAATAAATTTCCAGTCTTGGCAGTATGTACAGCATCATTACATGCAAGCAAGAGAGACACTTTCAGGGGAGAAATCCCAAACTCACTGGTGTTGGAGGTGCCAAATGAGGAGCATGTGGAGGAGCAGATTGCAGGGGAGGACTAAACTACACTTAGGTGGGCATAGTATGTTGTGGCACTAGCTATGATCTGGCATCCATTTCATAAATATGGGCCATAAAGAAGCATTATGCAGCACAGTAATAATGATGCATACAAAACTACACCTAGGCTCAATTATGCCACACACAGATGGGCCACACTGTGCATCAGACATGGGCTAACCCAAGTAACAGTAAAAAGAGCAGGGTACACTTGTCATATGAACAGACTGGGAAGGCCACAGCAGTGTGTCAAGCTTCATCAGTACTCAGGTGTGTGTGTGCGCGCGCAACTGTGTATATTGTGTGTGTGTGTGTGTGTGTGTGCGTGTGTATATATATATATATATATATATATATATATATATATAGATAGATATATATATATATATATAGATATATATATATAGTTTTATATATATATATATATATATATATATATATATATATATATATATATATAGATAGATATATGGGAGCGCTACATAATCCTGAAGCCCAAAATCCTGAGACCAAAATCTCGAAAGTTCAAAATACTGAAAACTCAAAATCCTGAAAACACACAGGATACCAACACTTACTATATTCCAGCACAAGTACATACAGAAACACAAACTATATTACTGTTCTCCAAGTATAAGCAGGGGGGCAGGCCCCCCTGCACCCCCCATATGGGGGGCTATGCCACCCACACCCCCTGCTACTTATATTTATCAACTACAAGATTGCACTTAGTGTAATGAAGTGCAATCTCGGAGTTGATATATTTAAGCAGCAGGGGGTGTGGGGGGCTTGCCCCCCCTGCATACAGTTTAACGGTAATATGTTTCTGTATGTACTTGTGCTGGAATATAGTAAGGGTTGGTAACCTCTGTGTTTTCAGGATTTTGAGTTTTCAGTATTTTGAACTTTCAGGATTATGTAGCGCTGACATATATATATATATATATATATATATATATATCTATACACATATATCAAATCAGTATGCTTGAACAATACTTGTGTGTGTCAACTACAGAACTTCCGTTCCAGGGCTAACCACCCAATAGTATAAACCTTGGCCCTAGATGACTATAAAACAGTCACAATGTGACCCCCATGTGGAAAAATGGGCTGTGATGGATGTGGCAAACATCTGGCTGGGTTGCAAGAAATGTGTATATTGGCTAGGGAATGCCTGCTGTATCCACTTGTGTGTTGTGATGGGCAGTGGCAAAGTAATAGCTTGTTGGGATCTGGTGGTCAAGTCTAGAGCATTCACAGCACACTTGTACACTGTGTGCATACCCAATCCATGGGAGCACCATCAATTAGGTATGTCATTGGAATGATCCACACCAATCTGAAAGGATGGAATGAGCCATGATCACAAATTGTGGCCCATGCCACTGAAAGTATCAATATCAACACCCCGCCTGCATAGACAGCCATGTCAACATATTACCCTCAACAATTGATGACAAAGTAAAGGTGGTGGCACTGTTTGCTTGATGCTGCCCTCTCTCCCTTCCACAGAGGTTCTCCCCAGTGGAGACACAGATGGACTAGCCATGGGAAATGTGTTGACGTTTGCCCACAAATGCTCATCTGTTGCATGTAAACTCCCTGTGACACGTACATGATAAAGCATATGACTCACATGCTCCATGTGTTCATACATTCCTGGTGGTCTTCTCAACTCTACATCAATATTTAGCATTCTACTATGCATCATGGAACTCTTGGGACTCCTATGATGACAGGCCAGGAACTTCTCCAGTCACCGGTGGTGGCTCAGTCGGTGGACTGCCTTTGTCATCCTCTGCTAATGTGCCAGGTGGGTTGCCTGACTTTTGCAGCACTTCTCGTATTACTGGCCTGATACCTCACTTGGTCATACTTCCTGTTCTAGCCACTGACAGCACTGACATTATTAACAACCATCCTGTCATGTACAGTCAGAATTCTCATGGCTGATCATCTGTCGACCACAGAGAGATGCCTGTAGCAAGATATTCAAAGGCAGAATGTTTTTTTTTTTTCATTGTTTACAACATTGTGGCATTCTTGCCTGAAAAGAAATGTGAAAATGTGACATCTCTTGTATTTCTGCCTGACATATGCCTACACAAGTTAAAAGACCACAGAGCACGTGGCAAAAACTATGCAGCTTTGACACGTGTGCTGCAGCTCGCATATACATGGGTTATGCATGCACTGGTGTGCTTGCTTAGGTCTTAGCATCAACACCCCCCCCCCCAAAAAAAAAGATTTGAATCCACATACAGACTACATGCAACGGTCTCCAATGGTATTACACAGTTGAATATCAAAACTGTTGCATATGCCACTGACAGACGAAGCCCATAGGCAACGTGTCTATTTGAGCAAAGTGAGGCATTAAAAATGCATTTTTTACTTAGACAGTACAACAAAAATATAAGGTGCACCTTGCAAGGGCAGAAACACTTCAGTAATATCATAGATGATGTGCAAAATACCAGAGACAAGTTGGCTTCTGTTGAAGTGAGTGGGTCATGTACATGCAAACATAATTACTTGGTGCCTAAATGTATGCTGCTTAAATATGCACAGTGTTTACTGTCCTTCTCTACATGCCTATTTTTTCTCTCATCTAAACCCAATGGCAAAAGCACAATGCACATTACTAGCACATCACCCAGACGAGCAAAAAGCTGTTGCTTTACTATCATGCTCCAGGTTCATCACCTAGTAATATTTGCATCACTCTCCAACATTAACATTAAACAATTCAGTGTTGCAGCAACTGCTGTAAAAACTAAAAGCTGTACATGCCCTTGAACAATTGCTGTATCATTAAACATTGAATAGTCTGTGGTTGGCCTAAAATAATGGAGTGCATTAACACACACAACAATAATACATGCACTGCATGTTGCTATGCTACCCCAAAGAAACCTATTATTTATCATGCCATGGCAGTACCCAGTCAAAGTAGTACGCTCACACAATGGTAGCATGGCTGTACTTTTAAACAAAAAATGTGTGCAAGTTCATACTGTGAAGATACTCTGGCACAAGACAATGTTACAGTAGCAAGTCATATCAATAGTTTTTTCAGTATACTTATCTTTCAAAAACAAATGCAGTTAGAAGTCCTGCTTTTTAACATTTCAGTATGCTCGGTTTGTTGCTCCAATGTGATCTTCTGTAGCTTACGGAGGCCCATGACAGATGCTGGAGCTTACATCATGCAGTTTCAAAACTTCCAGCACAGCATTCATGCTGAGGCACCAGCTAACAAAAGCACCTGAACTGCTTGTTTTTTTCTTGTTGCAGCAATGACCAATGTAGCATCAAGACTCACTTCACTTACGTGCATTCTCATGAGCAACTGCAAAGTGCAGTGAGCATATGTGAATGGATAAATGACCCCTACAGGGATGTGGGGAAATTATTTTTACTTTTGTATTTTACAGAGGCACTAGAGCAAAACTGTTTACACAGTTAAGCATGAAGGTAGTAGACACTTTCCATGCCAAAGTTCACACACTAATGCCATCATGCCACATACCGGTGTACTGCTCTAATAGCTTAAATGTTACATGCGTAACAGCAATGCTTATTTCCCCCCTTAGATGATGTTCTTGTGTGCGTGTTCGTTCTGTTTCTCTCCACTTATGTTTTAATTTTCCACAGCATCTGCCACAGCTGTTACAGGGCACTACCACCAGTACCAGCCTTCTACAACAAGTCCACCTGGCTCAAGGCCAGTCTCTCCATCAGGTGTGGCAGGGTGTAGCCAAGTTGCCTTGTCTGCAGCCTCTGGCAGTTGATCCCCATATTGGAGTGCTACTGCTCCCTCTACTGGCACTGCCAAGGGTGCACAAAATGAAACGCATATGTATCTGGCAGGCGTGGTGAATGAAAAGGAAGACTGGTGGCAGGAAGCTTAAAATGGCCACCCTGAGGGGGTCTTCCTGCAGTTTACACACACGCCACACACACACACCCACCCATCTGACTATGCCTTCATCACCTCTGGTGAGGCCAAGTGGGGATGGTGATCAGGGTGCTCACTGACCTCTCTCCTTGGTCTAGCCCAGGCAGTGTAGATAAGGGGGGTTATACCCGCTCTATTCAGCATATGAGTGTTTCCCTTCATTGTGTTTCACCTCATTCCCCAGTCTGTTGCCCAATCCTGTCCATTATTGTTTTCCCTTTTATCTGTATGTCAAGGATTCCACTGTTGGGCCACAAGGGTGTCAATACCTCCCAGTAAGTCTTTAGTTTACGTTTGATTGTGCACAGATTCCATCACTGTCTAACTCAAGTCCTTCCTCACCTTTCCTTCTCAAAAAGGAACCTGTCCCTGTAAAAATAATCCCCTTCTTGCTCCCTCCCACTCTCATTCAACCTCCTGTTTCCCTGTGTATATCACTGGACCCTATACACCCATTTCCAGCCCTTTTAAAGGTCAACTAGGTAAAACACTGCTATAGGCTCTTTAATGGGGAAAACACTGGCATCTTGGGCAAGAACATTTTTTCAAATTAACTGAGAATTGGCTGAGGCTGCATTGTTCTACAAGCTTCACTACTGGGAGCCTCAGTGTGACCGTGGGCATGTTTATGAATTCAAATGACTGTTTTTGGTGGTTATGTCCTGAAACAAAATGATTAAAAAGGATTTTGACTTTCAGTATGAAGGATCTGGAAGGGATTTCTTATGATGACGATGAAATGGACTGTGTTTGTGTCTACGATGACTTTCATTTTGGAAACATTCAACCTTGTACATGCTAGTCCAAGTGCAACTGGCAGAGTTCTAAGAACTCTAAGGGGAAACAGCAAGTATTCAGGAAGACCACATGGACAGCGCTAAAACCAGCTGTAAATAATGTCGTTTAGAAAGTATTTTCCTTTTTTTTAATTTGCTTCTACAATGTGGAATGCAGCTTTGATGTGTGAAGACTAATGTTTTGTTATGGTTTGACATTCAAGTTAAGAAAGGTTACATGGCATGTAGGATATGAAATGTATTTCTACACACACACAAATCTATCCTCTAACAACAGATCCAGCTGAAGTTGTTTAAATGTCTGGTAGCACAAATTAAGGGTAAATGGTGATGTAAAACAAGATTTCCAAACAAAAATTAATGGTAATGGTAGTATAAAAAAAGTAAGATTTCCAAGGCATGCTGCTTCACTTATTGTAGTGTTACATTATTGCTAACCTACCACACTTTTTTATGTCTGGCTGTACTGATGAATTCCATAGAGCTGCAGCATCCCACTTCCTGTTACAGACAGTATGATATGATGTAAAATGATGTTAACTTCTCTGCAGAAGCGTGATAATATGATGAAAGAACACAAGATTTTCTCTAATACATATGTTGTTCTTCTTTCAGCTTTTCCCGGTTAGGGGTCGCCACAGCGGAACTCCGGTCCGCTAATGATTGGCAGTAGAGTTTTACAGTGTTGAGGTGCCAGCTCGACGCCCAACCTTCAACGAAGGCACGCCCATTCACACTTGTCTTTCGAACGCCACTTGACCGAGGGGAGGACATGCAGACTCCACACAGAAGGCGCTCTAGCTGAGAATCGAATGGGAGAACCTCTTGCTGTGATATACAGCTCAAAATTCATAATGCCAACAGGAATGTGTTTAGACAGATGTAGTTCATTGCATTCTTGGTAACAACTGCTATTACTTGCAAAATTCTGTGAAGTAAAGTTTTTCTTACAGTGACAGTTTGAGTAGGAAGTTTGTATGCCTACTACACTTTCATAGTGGTGTCTCAGCATATTGTTACTTACTGTATTAGCCAACACTCAATCATCTTTCAAAGAAAATCCCTTTTCACACTGCACAGGTGCAAGAATTTTTCAGAGACTCTGAAATCAAGGAATATGAAAAAAGTACAGTTGTGTAAGTAAACATACCATAACAGTGCATGTTGAAATAATCACTGCTGCACTAGCCTACTCTATACAAGTTATATTCTGCACAGGACTGAACGACCACAGAGCTTTCACAGCTTCATGTCACCTTCCACATGCCCAAACCATTAGTCAACTCACCAAACACTTCAGCACTTTCATTCCAACTGAGAGAGAGAGGCCAAGTCCTGAGAGGACACTGATAGAAAAAGGAAAGAAAATTCACATCCACACCCTGGCACAAAATACACACATGATCAAGGGGAATGGAGAGAAGGAGTGGCTACTGCAGCACTAATCATCTGAACATCTTCTGTTATGGAAAGTTTACTTGTACAGCTGTACAATGTTCATCATTATGATCACTGCTGCAGTAGCCTAAGCTTCATGGGTAGATTACCAGAGCTTAAAATTACTGGGAGGTGGAAGGGGAAGAGTCCAGGAGGCCCTGTAGAATTTTGTAGCAAAGCCTGTCCTAGACCTGGAAAAGGAATCTAGTTTACAGTGCTTTGTAAAAGTATGTACAAAGGTCCAGTTTGTAGGTCCAGTTTGCAGCTCCTAGAATACATCTACAGTCTAAACCTTTCTAAAAAGGACACAGATGTAGCCAAGGGTCTGATAAGAGTGAGCCCTGACCCTGCCTGTAAAAGTTCTGTTGTGGTGATAACACCCTTCCTATGACACTCACAAAAATGAACTGACCAGAAGTTCTAAAAGATTTTGTTTTGTTAATACAGCATCTGTGCAGATATAGTACAGTTGCATACACTTACCATAAATGTAGGTGATAGAGTGTATTCACTGTTGCAGTCATTACATTTGGGTAATCTGCTAGCAGAATGCCCTCAGTTGGCCTGATTAACAAAGTCTTGGGTCCTATGTTGGCTGCTGTCCCTTCTTCCATGACGTCAGGTCGTCAGGGGTATAAAACATGCAGCCAACGCCATTACATCAGTTTTTCTTGCCCCAGATGTCAGGTGCCCCCTAATGGGGAGCAATTAAACAAAAACACAAAGGTAAACCTCCAACAAAAAAGCAAATACACCAAAAAGGCTTTTAAGCATAGTAAAGTTAAGTAGAGGTATAGCCAAAAGAATTTGGGGGCAGGAGGGAGGGTAAAGTACAGTTTTGTACCTACCATAAATGTAGATGTCAGATAGATATGCAACTGCAGTCCTTACATATGGGTTGTCCTGCCTCAGGCAGCCCTCGGTCAGCCGGATTCCAAAGTCTGGGTCCGGCGTCGGCTGATGTCGCCTCCTCCCCGACGTCAGAGCGGCTGGGGTATAAAAGCATCAGCCGGCGCCATCTTCCTCAGTGTTTCTTGCCCCAGATGCCAGGTGCCCTCCAAGGAAGGCTAAATTTAGAACTGGATAAAAAAGTCCAGACATACACAATAGCAATAAACAGATACACCATAACAGATATCCCCAGCTAAGTATAAAAGGAGGGAAGTGGACCCAATACACAGAGGGGTAGGAGGGAGGGAAAACCTGACTGCAGTTGCATATCTATCGGACATCTACGCTATGGTAGGTACAAAACTGTACTATGTCCTTCAAGAATGCAACTGCAGTCCTTACATATGGGTTGAATATCATAGCCAAGCTGGGGGTGGTAGGCTCTAAGATAAGGATGGTGTAGCTAAAATGCCCTGCAGGACTGCTGAAGCAAAGCCTGCTCGGGATCTGGAATATAAAGGCAGGTTATAGTGCTTGGAAAATGTATGCACGGAGCTCCATGTAGCAGCTTCTAGAATGTCCTTTGTAGCCACCCCTCTTAAGAAGGCTGTGGAGGTGGCTGTAGCTCTGGTGGAGTGTGGCCTGATATTGGCTGTCACACCCTTTCCATGAAAATAATAACAGAATCTGATGCCATGTCCAATCCATTTTGAAATTGTTTGTTTGGAAATTGCCTTTCCTTGCACTGCAGGAGCGTATGCTACAAAAAGTTGTTCTGACTTTCTGTTGGCCTTTGTTCTGTCCAAGTAGTAGCGTAGTTGTCTGTGTACATCCAAAGTGAGCAGCAGCCTTTCCCCTTTATTTTGAGGATTGGGGAAGAAAGTAGGCAGGGTGAATTGCTTGATTTAGAGACACCCTGGATATCATTTTTGGCATAAAAGAAGGATTGGTTCTTAAAGAAACCCTGTCCTGATGAAAAATGAGAAATGGAGGTACTGCCATGAGGGCCTGTATCTCCGAAACTCTTCTTGCTGAGGTAATTGCCAACAGGAAAACTGTTTTCAAGGAAAGAAATTGCAAGTCTGAAGATGCCGCTGGTTCAAAAGGAGGAAGAGTTAATTTCTCTTACATGAAGTTGAGGTCCCATGCAGGCACTGGTGGTTTTCTGGGAGGTTTGATATTCTTTATCCCTCTTAGAAATTGTCTTGGCAAAGGATGTGAAAACACAGGTGGATCAGTGTTGTATTTTGCTGAAATTGCTGAAGCGTGTATTTTTATGGAAGAATAGGAAAGTCCATTATGCAGCATTTCTGCCAAATATTCCAGTATCTGTGGGATGCTCATTACTGATGCATCCTGTCCTTTGTTGGTATTCCAGATGTTGAATCTCTTCCATTTGGCTAAGTCTTTCTGGTGGAAGGTCTGCGTGCTTCCAGTAATATCTGTTGAACTTCCTTGGAGAGAGAGATATGGGGAGAAATCAAGGAACCCTCCAAGCTGTCAGTTGCAGAGTTTGCAGGTTGGGGTGAACAGTCCTGTAATTGTGCTGAGTCAAGAGTAGAGGCCATTGAGGCAGGGGCCACGGCTTGGTGCAAGTTATGCTCCTTAGTAATGGATACCAGTGCTGCCTTGGCCAATCTGGAGCTATTAAGATGCCTTGGGTTGCTCTGCTTTGATCTTCAGTAACACCTTGGTCATTAATGGTAGAGGTGGGAATGCAAATATTGTTAGAGAGTTCCAGCTGAATGAGAGAGCATCTATTCTCCAGGCTTGTGGATGGCGTGTCCTCGAACAGAACCTTTTCAGCTGATGATTGAGGTGGGAAGCAAAGAGATCTATGTCCGGCCTCCCCCATGCAAGAGTTATTTGTGCAAAAATGTCTGGATGCAACATCCATTCGTGCGGGTCCAGGATGTTTCTGCTTAGACTGTCCGCCAGAACATTGTCCCTGCCCGGAACAAACTGGGATTGCAGCTGTATGTTCAGTTTCAGGGACTTTTCCTGAAGAGTCATTGTTAGTCTGCAAAGGGGGTAAGAATGAGTACCTCCCTGTTTGTTTATGTAGTACATAACAGTGGTGTTGTCTGTCTTTATTAGCAGATGACCTTGTTGAAGATATCTTCCGAAGGCCTCGATTGCATGAATTACTGCTAAAATCTCTTTTTGATTGATGTGAAGATGCCCTTCCTGTGGGGTCCATTGCCCTTGAATGCATCTGCCCTCCATGTGTGCCCCCCATCCATGGTCTGAGGCGTCTGTTGTAACGGTTTGTCTTGTTTGAGGCTTGATGAAAGGCATACCTTTGTTTAACTGGCTTGCTTGGGCCCACCACAGAAATTCCCTTTGTAGACATGGGATGAGTGGAATAATTGCTTCTAAGTTGTGGCTGTGTTGAGACCATAAACTTTTTAGGTACCATTGTAATTTTCTCATGTGTAGTCTTGCCAGTGGAACCAGTAGAATGCAAGATGCCATGAAACCCAGGGCCTGCAGGATTTTCCTTGCAGTCATCTGGGTGAGCTTTGCTAGGCTTTCAAAGTAATGTGGTAATTGTTCTTGCTTCTCTTCTGTGAGGTAAGCCATTTGTGATTCTGTGTCTAGTTTGGCTCCTAGAAAAATTATTTGCTGGGATGGCAGTAGTCTTGATTTTTCTAAGTTGACTGTGTATCCCAAAGCCTGTAGTAAGTGAATGACATAATTCAAGTTTTTTGTCAAGGCTTGCTTGCTGTCCGCTTGTATGAGGCAGTTGTCCAGGTAAGGGTATACTTGTACCCCCTGGAGTCTGCAGTGTGCAATTACTGATGCCAGGCATTTCGTGAATACTCTGGGCACAGTAGATAAGCCAAAAGGCAATGCTGAGAATTGATAATGCTCTGACCCTGCAAGAAATCTGAGGTATCTTCTGCAACTGTGTCTGACTGAGACATGCAGGTATGCCTCCCTGAGGTCTAGAGTAACCAGCCAAGACCCCTTGCCCAGCATGGGAAGGAGTTGCTGGAGCGTCAGCATTTTGAATTTTGGTACAATGAGAAAACTGTTTAGAGCAGACAAGTCCAGTATAGGTCTCCATTGCTTTTCTTTTCTTGGAACAAGGAACAGTCGAGTAAAATCCCTGGCCTTGTTCCTGAGGAGGTACCTTTTCTATTGCTTTGATTTTTATCAGCTTTGAAACTTGTACTAATGCCTCTGCCCTTTGATTTTGTGGCAGGTTGGGCATGCCTTGTCTTGTTGGTAAAGTATGGAAGTGGAACCTGTAGCCTTGGTCTATTATGTCCAGAATCCATTTGTCCTTTGTTAAAATGTGCCAATTTTTTGAAAATCAGGATAATTTTCCGCCTAAGGGTGCTTCTCTTTGAGCCTTGGTCGGCGGTGTGAAAGTCAAGTCATTGTGATTTTCTCTGTGGAGCAGTAGAAGTCCCTGCGCCACCTCTCTGATTAGTTGGTTGCCATTGGCGTCCCCTGTAGGAGCCTCTGTATTGCCCTCTCCCTCGGGCACGCCTGTTTTTTCCCCTTTGAAACTTGTCAGTGTCTGGAAAGGACCAATTATTAGAAGGTCAATTCCTGCTGAACCTTGGTGGCTGAACCTGGAGGAAATCTTCGACTGTTTGCACTGATTTAGCCTTTTCCTCAATTGATTTCAACACATCCTGAGCATTAGCACCAAACAGCTTGTGTTTTTCCAGAGGTGCATCTAGAAGCTTTACTTTAACATGATCTGGCAATGCCTGTTCTTTCAACCATGCATGTCTACGTATGACGGCCCCCTGTCATAGCTGCCCTACATGAAGCTTCCAATGCATCATAACCACACTGAAGAAAATGATTGCTAACCTGCTGTGTATTATGAACCAAATCCTGCAAAGCTTTTCTATCTAAAGGCTCAGGAGAGGCTAACTTTTTCTGCAAATCATCCATTAAGAAATCCTGATACTGAAACATATGAAAAAGGCAATTAAGGGCCCTCATGGCAAGTGTGGTTGAGATATAAACTTTTTTGCCCCACCTCTCCAGGGACCTAGCTTCCCTGTCTGAGGGCAAAGGATTTTTGGCCGTGGATGTGGCCACCCCTTTGGGCCCCTGAGAAATTGTTTCTAGATCAACAGAATGGGCCTTAAATAAATGTTTATGAGTTTCAGGAACCCTGTAGTATCTGTCCGGCTTGACAGGAGCAGGGGGGAGAGAATCGGGAGAAGCACTCGATTCTGAGTACACATCATCCAGTACATCTAACACTGGAGGGATAGCTAAAGGCCTGTGCTGGGGAAGCTTAAGGAAGGTACGAAGCCTTTTCCTGGAGTCGGAGAATTCCTGGCCTTGCCACTGAAAATGCTCACTCATGGAGTGGAGAATTTCCCCAAAAGAAATATCCTCAGGAGGAGAGGCAGAAGGAATAGATTCCTCAGCATCAGAATCCTCGTACGCCTAGAAGGACTCTTCCTGGGTATCTGAGTGATCAGAGTCACCAGAGGCTTCATCAGAAGAAAGGGTGTCTGTATGCTCAACCCTGGGCCTTTTGTCTGAAGGTGGCTGAGAACCTCTGTCAGGATGGGCCTGGGATCCTCTGATTAAGGAAATTAGATCTGCAGCTAAAGTCATGATTTGTTTATCAGAAGTGGGCTGAGGTAAAGATTTAGGAGGGTGAGACTTAGCCTGGCTGGAAGCCTTAGCACGTGTGTAGGCCTTGATAGACAGACATAGGAGGCCTAGCTGCCCCACGTGCTGGAGTAACCTTGTTCACAGGTATGGTCTCAGGCAAATCTTGGGCTTCAGTTTCTGGAGGAAAATCAACAACCGGCACCGGCGTAGGTTCCGGGGCCAAAGTGATCGGTAAAGCGGTGTAGTCTGTCTGAAGCGGTGGAAAAACCGCCTCAGAAGAGACCGATGCACTCGCGGTAGTCTTTGGCGTGGTGTCGGTAGAAGTCGCGGGCCGAGAATGTCGGTCCCGGTTCATAGGTTTATACTACGCTATCTGCCCTAAGGCATTTATAAGCCTAGCCCAAAGTTTTGTGGCTTACGCCACCCCTTATATGAAAAAATACTGTGCCCATTAGTTTGTTTTGCCTCTGTCCAGCAGTGACACAGAGATGATTCCCGGGGTAAACCTACGATCTCCCATCCACAGGTCAAGATTTCTCTTGAACAGAGCCAGCGAGGTGCTCTGCCTCACATGGACCGGGATTTTATTCCACAGCATAGGGAGTCTCTGAGTTATAAATCTATCCCCTCCAGCACGTCCTATTTATATCCGTGCTAAGGTTTAAGTCGCTTGCTCTAGTGGTTTTGGTGGATTTGGATTATTTTGAGGTGGAGCATGTCCATTAATTCCAGATTGGACATGGCCTTGTATGTCAGGCACATGTCACCTCTGAGCAGACGGTATGCGACTGAATAGAGCTGGAGTTTCTTCAATCTGGCAGCATATGACAGATTTTGGAGTCCCTTTATCCTTTTGGTGAGGAACTTTTGGGGTCTCTCCAATTGCTGCAGATGTCGGGTGAGATACATCCCGAATGGGACATTGTACTCGATCATTGGTCTGATAATTGAAGAGTACAGGGGAACAATGACCTCACTAGATCTGGATGTGAATCCCTTCATGATCAGGTGGGCAATGTAGAAGGTCTTTCTAACCACTTCAGCAACGTGAGTGTCAAAAGAAAGGCCACTGTCAACCTGGGTCCCTAGGTCCCTGATAACCTCTTCTGTGCTTAGTGGATTGCCACCTATATGGTAGCTTGGGGTTACCTTGTTTTTCCCGAAGGGTATGACTATACATTTTTTGGCGTTTAACTTCAGGCCATGGCTCTGGCACCAGCTATCTGTTTCCGTGAGTCCCTTCTGAAGGATATCCGTGTCCGATGCACTTTCCACTATGGCGCCCAGTTTGCAGTCGTCTGCAAACTTTGTCAGCCAAAGTCCTCCCATGTTGGCCTGTACTTCTGAGAAGTAGATGCCGAATAATAGGGGGCCAAGGACCGAGCCCTGTGGGACACCACTTGTGACCGGCTTGGAGTCTGACATAGCGCCAGCAACTCTAACCCTGTGGGTTCTGTCCTGACACTCTGGATACCACCTTAGGCATAAATGTAGGATTTGTTCTCATGGACACTATCTTGATGGAAGATTAGGAAGGGTTGTACTGCCATTAAAGCCTGTAGCTCAGAAACCCTTCTTGCTGAGGTAATTGCCAGCAGAAAAGCAGTTTTCCAGGATAGGTGTTGAAGATCTGCTGTTGCTGCTGGTTCGAAAGGGGGGAGTGTCAATTTTTCTAGCACAAAGTTCAAGTCCCATGCTGGTAATGGTGGTTTCCTAGGAGGTTTTACATTTTTAATTCCTCTCAGAAACTGCCTGAGTAGAGGATGAGAAGACAGGGGATCAAGCTGTATTCTGCAGAAATAGCTGATGCATGTATCTTGATGGAGGAATAGGACAGGCCTGTATGGAGAAGCTCTGCCAAATACTCCAGGATGTTGGCAATGTCTACCTTTGACACATCTTTTCCCCTTTCAGTACTCCAAATGAGAAACCTTTTCCATTTTCCTGCATAGTTCCTTCTTGTTGAGGGTCGCGGGCCTCAAGGATAATGTCTTTAACCCTTTGGGATAAATCTGGGTTAGTTGCTCTTATGTAATGTTCCAGGCAGTCAGCTGCAGAGTTTTTAGGTTTGGATGCAGGGTGTTGTAGCCGCTCTGAGTTAACAGCAAAGGAATCAGGGGTAGTGTCCACATTTTCCCCCGAGACATGCTCCTCAGTAATGGGTACCAATGTTGTCTTGGCCAGTCTGGAGCTATCAGAATGATCCTTGGACGTTCCTCTTTGATTTTCAATAGCACCTTGTGCATCAAAGGAAGAGGTGGGAATGCATATGCTGTCAGGCCTTTCCAACTGAAGGATAGAGAGTCCACCTTCCAAGCAAGTGGGTGGTACGTCCTTGTGCAGAATTTCTTGAGCTGGTGATTGAGTGGGGATGCGAATAGGTCTATTTGTGGCAGTCCCCATTTCTTTGTGATGACCTTGAAGATGTGCGGTGTAGCATCCATTCGTGAGCATCCGAGGTAGTTCTGCTTAATTTGTCTGCTAGGATGTTTTCTTTTCCCGGTACAAAAATTGCTTGTAACTGAATGTTGTAGCTCAGAGCCATATTCCATAGGTCCAGTGCCATCCGGCATAGAGGGTATGAATGAGTGCCTCCCTGTTTGTTGATGTACCACATGACTGTGGTGTTGTCTGTCCTTATCAACTGCCCTTCTTGGAGGAATGGTCTGAAATTCTGGATTGCTAGTTTGACTGCCAGCATTTCCTTTTGCTTTATGTGCAGGTGCAGCTGATCTGGAGTCCATAAGCCTTGTATGCACTTGTCCAGCATGTGGGCCCCCCAACCGAGGTCTGAGGCGTCCGTTGTGATGGTTTGGCTTGGTTGAATGCTGTGGAAGGGCAAACCTGGGTTTGACTGGCATGCCTGAGCCCACCATAGGAACTCTTGTTTCAGGCATGGGATTAGTGGTATTTCGGTTTCTAGGCTGTGCCTGTGTTGAGACCATAAATTCTTCAGGTACCACTGTAGCTTTCTCATATGCAGTCTGGCATGAGGGACCAGGATTATGCAGGATGCCATGAAGCCCAAGGCCTGCAGTACTTTCCTTGCTGTTAGTTTGTTCTGCTTTGTTAATGCCAATAAGTAGAGAGGAAGTTGTTCTTGTTTTTCTGCAGTTAGGAATGCCATCTGTTTTACTGTGTCCAATTCTGCACCTAAGAAGGTTATTCTTTGGGATGGTATCAGTCTTGATTTCTTTATATTGACTGTATATCCCAGGGCTTGCAGTAAGCGAATGACTCTTTGTAAGTCTTCTGTTAGCTTGTTTTTGTTGTCCGCTTGTATCAGGCAGTCGTCCAGGTATGGGTATATTTGGATTCCCTGAAGCCTGCAGTGAGCGATTACTGATGCCAGGCATTTCGTGAACACTCTGGGCGCAGTAGATAAGCCAAAGGGCAATGCTGAGAATTGATAATGCTCTGATCCTGCAAGAAATCTGAGGTATCTTCTGCAATTTGGTCATATGGGGACGTGCAGGTATGCCTCCTTGAGATCTAGAGTCACCAGCCAATACTCCTTGCCCAGCATGGGAAGAAGTTGCTGTAGGGTCAGCATTTTGAATTTTGGAACAATGATGAATGTGTTTAAAGCGGACAGGTCGAGAATAGGCCTCCAATTTTTCTCTTTTCTTGGTACCAGGAATAGTCTGGAGTAAAATCCCTTTCCTTGTTCCATAGATGGTACCCTTTCCACAGCTCTCATCTTTACTAATTGAGCTATTTGATTTAGAGCTTCTGTCTTTTGATTTGGTGGTAGGTTTGGCATTCCTCTTTTTCCTGGTAAAGTATGGAAATGAAACCTGTAGCCTTGGTCTATAGTTTGCAAAATCCACTTGTCTCTTGTTATGTAGTGCCAGTTTTTTGAAAATAAGGCTAACTTTCCGCCTAAGGGTGCTGCTATTTGTTCCCTGGCAGGCGGTGTCAGAGCCAAGTCACTGTGATTGTCCTGTTGCAGTGGTAGTAGTTGTGTCTGTGCCTCGCTGGTTGTTACCTTGCCACTGGCGTCCCCTGTAGGCACCTCCTCTGGATTGATTTCTGCCTCTTGAACGCCTATTCCTGCCTCTCTGAGTTTTAGAGGAGTCTGGAAAGGACCAATTTTTGGAAGGCCAGTTCCTGCTAAACCTTGGAGGCTGAACCTGTAAGAAATCTTTCACTGTTTGTACAGATTTTGTCTTCTCTTCCATTTTCTTCAGTACCTGTTGAGCAGGAGAACCAAATAAACTGACCTTATCCATAGGAGCATCTAATAGTTTTGCTTTAACATGATCCGGCAAGACCTGTTCTTTCAACCATGCATGCCTTCTTATAACTGTGCCAGTCATGGCTGATCTAAAGGAAGCCTCCAGTGCATCATAGCCACATTTTAAAGAATGGTTACTAACCTGCTGAATGTTATGCACCATTTCTAGAACATATTTCGTATCTAAAGAATCATCAGAGGACAATTTCTTAGTTAACTGATCAAGCATAAACTCCTGGTATTGGATCATATGAAACTGACAGTTCAATGCCCTAGCTGAGAGAGTAGCAGAGATGTATACTGTTTTACCCCATCTCTCTAAGGACCTGGATTACCTTTCAGAAGGAAGAGGGTTTTTAACTGAGGTCGAAGCTACTGCCTTAGGCCCCTGGGAGATAGTCTTGGGATCTGCAAAAGGAGCCTTGTATAAATGATGATGTGTGTCCGGGACCCTGTAGAACCTATCGGGCTTAGCAGGGGCTGGAGGCAAAGTATCAGGAGCAGTGCAAGCATCATTAAATGCATCATCTACAACAGGGAGAACTGGAGGTATAGCTAAAGGCCTATGTTGTGGTAAATGCAAAAAGGTCCTAAGCCTTTTCCTTGAATCTGAGAAATCTTGTCCCTGCCATTGGAATTGCTCTCTCATGGCATGTAAGGTTTCCCCAAAGGAACATTCCTCTGGTGGAGAGGCACAAGGAATCGATTCCTCAGCATCGGAGTCTTCATAAGTAGAAAAAGGAGCCTCTGGATGGTCTGTATTGTCTGTATCATCAGAAGAATCATCTGAGGACACTGGCTCAGGGGGCTCTGCTCTAGGTCTCTTTTCTGGAGGAGGTTGAGAGGCCCTGTCTGGATGAGACTGGGATCCCCTTATTAAAGAGATGAGATCCTCTGCCAGAGTGAGCATTTGGGAACTGGAACTGGGCCTGTGAGAGGGGGGCTTAACAGGCACAGATTTAGAAGTTTTGGCTGCTTTAGCCCTGGCAAAGACCTTTATGGACATGGCTGCAGGAGGCCTAGCAGCACCACGTGCAGGGGTTGAAACATCCAAAGGGATGGTGTCCGATAATTCTTGTGAAACCACAGTAGCAGGCTGAATTTCAGAGGCCGATTCAACCAGGTTAGAAGGGGCCTCGGTAGTAGTCATGGATTCGGCTGAAGATAGAACAGTTTGCTCAGTTTCGGCCGAAACCGAGACACTCGCCGTTTGCTTAACCGCGGTTTCGGCCGAAACCGCGGACCGCGAGTGTCGGTCCTTTTCTTTGCGTTTCTTAATAACTTGTGAAGTCGGAGGAGCCGACGGCATTATGTACGCAAAATCTGAGCCGAAAAACTGTTCAGCAAACTCCGACCGACGTCTAAGCGTCCGTCGGTTGAAAGAAGCACAGGCTAAACAAGCTGCTACGTCATGGTCTGGGCCTAAACAAGGTAAGCAGTAAGAGTGGAAATCTTTATGAGGTATTTGTTTCCCACAAGTTAAACAGTTATTCACTTTTTCTGACATTGGCTGAGGCAAGAAAGAGTCCCCAACGGGGTACTTAGCTTTTAGAAGTCTTCAAGTAGTATTCGGTAGTAGTAATCTCTGGATCTGACCGACCGGCACTTGCGAACAGCTTCTGCTTCGGGCGCCACGCGGCAAGAAAGACTGAGGAAAATGGCGTCGGCTGATGCCTTTATACCCGAAGAACTGCAGCTATGACGTGGGGTGAAGTGCGACACCAGCCGAGGCCAGACCCAGACTTTGGAATCCGGCCAACCGAAGGGCTGCCTGACGACAGGACAACCCATTTGTAAGGACTGCAGATGCATCCTTGAAGGGCATCCACCTTGGGCATGAAGGATGGATTGGTCCTCAGAGATACCCTGTCCAAATGAAAGATGACAAAAGGCTCCACTGCCATAAGGGCCTGTAATTCAGATATCCTTCTAGCTGGAGTGATTGCTAAAAAAGAAGGCTGTTTTCCAAGAAAGAAATTTTAAGTCTTAAGTAGCAGCTGGCTCGAAAGGAGGTAGAGTGAGCTTCTCCAAAACAAAGTTAAGGTCCCTGGCAGGGGTAGGAGCTCCCCTGGGAGGTCTCAAGTTTTTGGTCCCTCTGAGGTACTGCTTGAGCAGATGATGAGAGAAGAGGGGAGGCTTCTGTGTTATAATGAGCAGAAATGACTGAAGCATAGATTTTAATGGAGGAAAAAGATAGGCCCTTGTGAAGCATCTCAGTCAAGTATTGTAAAATCTGTGGTAAATTGGGCGCTGCTGTGCTCATTCCATGAGACTGATTCCATGCACAAAATCTTTTCCATTTGTCAGTATAACATTTTCTAGTACTAGGTCTTCTCGCCTCCAAGATGACATCCATCACAGGTTTGCTGAGGGATCCTAATGGTCAATTTAAGTGATTAGCCAAGCTGCAAGGTTCAATGTTGGGAGCTGAGGGTGCAGAATCTGGTTCTCCTGCTGAGACAGTAAGGAAGGTGTCTGAGGCAGGTGCCATGAAGATATTTGTGACACTGTGCAGGAGTGGGTACCAGTGTTGGCGTGGCCAGTCTGGAGCAATCAAAATAATTCTTGGTTTGTTCTGTTTGACTTTTAACAGAACTTTGCAGAGTAGAGGCAGAGGTGGAAAGGCGTAGACTGATAGGTTTTTCCAGCTGAAGGACAGAGCATCCACTTTCCAGGCTTTTTTGTGGGGAGTCCTTGTGCAAAATTTGTCCAACAGGTAGTTCCGGGGGGAGGCAAATAGAACTATGTCTGGGCTCCCTCATTTGCTTGTCAACATGTTGAAAATCCATGGTTCCAGTCTCCACTCGTGTGGGTCCACGAGATTTCTGCTTAGTCCATCTGCCAGTGTATTTAATTTTCCTGGCAATAATTGAGCTTGTAGGTGCACTTGGTAGCTCAAGGCCATGTTCCACAATGCCATGGCTAGTCTGCAGAGGAGGTAGGAATGTGTACCCTCCCACTTGTTTATGTACCACATAACCGTAGTGTTGTCCGTCTTTACCATTAGTTGTCCTGGAAGAATGTAGTCCTTGAAGGCTGTCAGAGCATTCTGTACAGCTAACATTTCTTTTTGATTGATATTTAGGTGCATTTGATCTGGGTTCCCCCTTTGCCCTGAATGCACTTCCCCTCCAGATGAGCCCCCCATGCATAGTCTGATGCATCTGTAGTTAGGGTTTGGGCGGCATGGGGTAGACTGAATGGCAGTCCGTTGTTTTGGTGGCAGGCCTCTGCCCACCATAGGAACTCCAGGCGTAGGCAAGGTATGATGGGAATCATTGATTCCAGGCTGTGACAATGTTGACTCCATAGACTTTTAAGTACCACTGAAGTTTCCTCTTATGCAGTCTTGCATATGGAATTAGAAGAATGCAGGAGGCCATGAACCCCAAGGCTTGCAGTATTTGTCTTGCAGATAGGGTTTTTGTGGCCACTTGTTTGAAGTTAGTTACCAAATGAATTTGCTTTTTTGGCGTGAGGAAAGCCATCTGGGCAGTTGTATTCAAGCTTGCACCCAGGAATGTAATCTGTTGAGAGGGTACCAGTTGTGATTTCTTTTCGTTTATGGTGTACCCTAGATGAGTTATCCTGTTTACAAATGCCAGATTATTTAGAAGTATGGCCTGGTTTTCTGCCTGAATTAGACAATCGTCCAGTTATGGATATATTTGAATATTTCTTTGCCTACAAAATGCAATTTCTGGAGCCAGGCACTTTGCGAATACCCTGGGCGCAGTAGACAAACCAAAGGGCAGTGCAGAGAACCGATAATGCAGTAGCCTGCTTTGAAGCACAGATATCTTCTGCAAGATTCCCTGATTGGGACATGCAGGTAAGCTTCTTTTAAATCTAGAGTTGCCAACCAGGCATCTTTGCCTAGCACAGGAAGTAAATGGTGAAAAGTCAGCATCTTGAATTTTGGAATGTCCAAAAAGGTGTTTAGACAGGTCCAGAATTGGACTTCATGATTTGTCTTTTCTGGGTACCAGGAAAAGCCTGGAATAGAAACCTTGTCCCTTTTCCTCTTCTGGCACCTGTTGAATAGCCCCCAAGAGGGAAAGTACTTGTTTCTGAGCCTCTGCCCACTAATTCGGGGGGCAGGTCTGGCCACCTGTTTGGTGTTGGCAACATGTGGAAATGAAATCTGTATCCCTGGGACACCATTTAAAACCCATTTGTCCTGGGTTATGAGTTCCCAGTTTTTTTGCATGAAAAGCCATCTTTCCCCCCAAAGGGGCTGCTAAAAGGTAAGTGCTTGGTAATTTTAAAGGAAAGTCATTGAGACTGTATACCATGGGGGGTGTCTTGTTATTTCCAGATTTGGAAGTGGAGGCCCACCACTGCTTAGGTCTGAGAGTCCCCTGGGACTGAAACCTGATGCTTTTGGTGTGTGTGGATTTGGCTTGAGAGGATCTGGAAGGAGCTGGAAAGGACCGATTCTTAGGTCAGTGCCTAAATCTTGGAGGTTGCACTTGTAAGAAATATTTTACAGTTTGCATAGGTTTAGCTTTATCTTCCATCTTTTTTAAAACTTCTTCAGCCTTATTGCCAAACAGGCAGTCCTGATTTAAAGGGCATCCAACAATTTTGCTTCAACATGATCAGGCAGAGATTGCTCCTTAAGCCAAGCATACCTTCTAAGCACAGACCCAGTAGCATCAGCTCTGCAGGAGGCCTCTTAAGAATCAAAACCACATTGCAAAGTACGTTTTCCAACTTGTTCAGCAGAATGCAATAAATCCTGTAAATCTTTATTTTCCACACAGTCAGAAATCAACATAATTTTCTGTTTAAGCAGTCCAATAATATGATGTTGGTTTTTTAACATAAGAAATTGGCAGTTTAAAGCCCTGATAGCCAAGGTTGCAGAAGTATAAACTTTTTTACCCCATCTATCCAGTGCCCTGGGGTCCCTATGAGAAGGGGTAGAATTTTTAGCAGTAGAAGCCTTAATGCCCTTAGGCCCCTGAGAAATGGTTTCAGGATCTGCAGCAGGATTTTTGAAAAGGAACTTGTGGGACTCAGGAACCTTGTAGTATCTGTCAGGTTTACAAGGAGCTGGAGGCAGGGAATCAGGGGCCATACTGGATTCCGAAAACACATCATCGACAATATCTAGTACAGGAGTTATAGCCAAAGGCCTATGCTGAGGTAAAAGAAAATCCCTAAGCCTCTTTTTTGAATCAGAGAATTCCTGACTTTCCCAGTGGAAATGCTCCCTTAAGGTATGTAAAGTTTCACATAGAGAAATCCTTGGGGGAGGGGCAGAGGGAATGGAATCCTCTGCATCAGAATCCTCATAAGTAGGTATGGACAAATCCAGGTCATTAGAAGAGTCAGAAGAAAGAGTCCTGATCAGAAGATTCATAGTCAAGCTCAGGACTAGGCCTCTTAGAGGGGGGGGGTAGACGACCCCTGATTAGAGTAATTAGATCTTCAGCCATTTTGATCATTTGTTTTTTAGGCACAGGGGCCTGAACATGTGGCCTGGGTGTTGGTTTTTGACATAGATAGAGGTTTAGGCCTTAGTATTGAAGATGGAGTTGGTTTGATATGCAAGTCTGTAGGCCTGAATACACCCTCAGATGCCGGTGCCTGCACAGTGGCTCCGGACCCATCTAAGGTAGAAACATTCGCGGGTTCCACAGTTGAAGTATCTTGCAGCATACCGGACTCTGAATGGGTCTCAATAGAGGCCTGTGAGTCAGAAGTAGCGGGCATCAAGGGCTGCAAAAGCGCCTCACTGAGTACCGGCGAACTGGCGAGTGGCTTAGGAGAAGCGTCGTCGGCAGTTTTGGACCTCAACGGCCTGTCTCTGTCTATCTTTGTGTTTTGTCGAAATTCCGGTAGTCAGATGGCTAACTGACGTAATTTCTGGATAATTAAAAAGAGAACAAAAATATTTAGAGGCAAAAATGTACCGACGATGGATTGGATGCTGATTAAATAAAGAACAAAACTGACAGCAAGGTACGTCGTGGTCAGGGCCTAGGCAAGGAATACAGTACAGGTGAAAATCTTTATGAGGTATTTGCTTTCCACAAGTAATGCAATTACTAACTTTTACTGACATCGGTAAGGAGCAAGAAAAAGTTTCCCCAACAGGGTACTTGGCTTTAAGTTGAAGACTTCGGTTCTGAAACTCGAAAATGAAAATTTTAGGAGTCGGCTGACCGGCACTTGCGTACTGCTTCGGGCACCACACAGCAAGAAAGACTGAGGTAATGATGTTGGCTGCATGTTTTATACCCCTGACTATCTGACGTCATGGTAGAAGGGACAGCAACCGACATAGGACCCAAGACTTTGTTAATCAGGCCGACTGATGGCAACCTGCCAGCAGATTACCCAAATGTAATGACTGCAACAGTGAAACATGAAGAACATCGACCATTGCGATGAAAGGAGCCATTGCACTAGTCTCATGTGCAACCTTGCCAATGGAACTAAGGTAATGGTTGCTGCCATAGATCCCAATAGCTGTAGTACAAGGCATGCTGGCACAAATGTCTGGAAGGAGGACTTGAATCTGGCTTCTTACTTTTGAGAGCCTGTGAGGAGGAAGGGAAGCTTGACAGGATGTTGTGTCGACGATCGCTGCAATGAATTCCAGTGCTCTTCTTGGAGACATTTGTGATTTGTCCATGTTAATCATGATACCAAAGCGAAGAGCAAGGCCTTAAATGTAAGAGACTGAGAATGAGAAGATTCCTGGTCGTGGCGGTAAGGAGCCAATTGTCTAAATATGGAAACACTTGTAGTCAGAAGAGCTACTACGACTGCCATACATTTGGTGAACACTCTGGGGGCTGTGGAGAGACCAAAGGACAGTACCCTGAACTGATGATTATTGGCTCCCAGCCGGAAGAGGAGAAATCTCCATGAGCGTTTGTCCATCTTTATGTGGTAATACGCATCCTGGTGGTCTACAGAGGACATCCAATTGTCCTTCCCCAGAAAGGGGAGGATGGACTGTACCATGACCATCCGTAATTTTTGAGGTTTTATGAATTTTAGTAAGCCGAGATCCAGGATTGGTCTCCAGTCCCCTGTCTTTTTTGGCACTAAAAAGAACTGAGTAAAACCCGGATCCTCTCTGGTCTGGTCGGACTGGCTGGATGACTTTCAGCAGCTTTTCCATTTCTAAGGCTGCAGCCTCCTCCTGACTAGGTTGGACATTTGGGAGTCGTTTTATGGGTCTGGAAATAAGATCGAATGGGATATGACAGCCTGTGGATATTATACTCTGCACCCATGCATCTGTTATGAGTTGCCAGGTCTGTTCTTGCGCAGACCCCCTCTTCCCTGAAATGGGAGTCTTACAGATGAGTTGCCCCCTCTGCCCCGAGGGGATTGCTCATCACAAGTGTCATGAAAAGATGCTTGGGACTTCTTCAACCACAATTTTCCTCCCGTCTGGTTCCTAGAATAGGATCTCTGGGGTGGAAAAACATATGCCCACAGCAGACAAGGTCTTTCTGTCCTTCTCACTATGTGATAGTGTCTCTCTTACTTTGGGACCAAAAAGGGAAGATTAGTCAACATGCGCATTGACAAAGAAAGATTTAAAGGGGTCCGTGAAATCACACAAATGCATCCAAGTATGCCATCTCAAGACGATGCCTGATACGGCTGCTCAAGTTGCCCCCTCTGTGGTGGGAGAGATCAAGCGCATCAAGGAGTTCGAGATGGATTCCAGGGTAGCCAGCTGAGAGGCAACAGCATCAGGGAGCACCTCCACCAAAGAGGCAGTCATTTCTGAGATTAGGTCTCTTTGGAAGTAAAGTGTGCCAGATAATTCAGCGACCAAATGGCAAGGGTCACTGAAGCGTAGACCCGTTTCCCCAGTCTGTTCATAGCTCAAGACTCCCTGTTTGGGGGATGAACAGTGGAACTATCTTCTGCCAGTTCTCTTTTGGTGACCGCAGCCACAACCATGGAATCAACTACCAGCTGCTTGGACCAATTGGCCTGGTCTTCAGGGGTGGATAAAATTTTATCTGGCCTCCGGGGGTAGGTTCTATGTTGTCTGGGGCCTGGCACGCTGCACAATAAGTTTAACAAGCTCATCTGCAGGTGGCGTCACCCAGGAAAGTACAGTTGTGTACACTTACCATAAATGCAGGTGTCCGAGTGTATTCACTGTTGCAGTCATCACACTTGGGTTATATCTGCCTGCAGGTAGCCCTCAGTCAGCCCGAATACCAGAGACTTAGTATTTCTGCATCGGATGCTGTCGTGCTAGGACTAACGTCAGGTCGTCAAGGGTATAAAAACAGGGAGCAGACCCCATCCTTACATCAGTTTTTCTTGCCCCAAATGTCAGGAGCCCCCAAAATAGCGAGCTAAGTTATGGTGAGGAAAACACTAAAAGTAAAAAGTAAATACCAATACCCCAAGAAGGGGTGAGTGATAGCCACAGAAAGGAGAGAGAGAAAAAACAGGGGGTTGGAGGGAGGGAAACCAGGACTGCAACAGTGAATACACTCAAACATCTACATTTATGGTAAGTGTACACAACTGTACTATGTTCTTTGTGTTTCACTGTTGCAGTTATTACACATGGGTGGATTCCCAAAGCTGAAGGGTGGAGGCAGTCAAGAAGAGTTAGGGCTGGCTAGTATGCCTTGCAGGAATGCAGTTGCAAAACCTGCCCTGGATTTGGAAAAGATAGGCAGGTGGTAATGCTTGGTGAATGTGAGTACAGAAAGTACAGTTTTGTACCTACCATAAATGTAGATGTTCGAAGATCCACATTGCTGCAGTCATAACCTGTGGGTAGTCCGCTGTCCTCGGTCGGCCCGAATACCAAAGTGTTAGGCTGGCGTCGGTCATGGTCGCTCATATCTGACGTCAGTACGCCGTGGTACTAAAGCGCATGACCGACGTCATATCCTCAGTCTTTCTTGCCCCAAATGTCAGAAGGCCCTAAAAAGAAAGGCCATAGCCAAAAACAGAAAACCTCCAAACACCCATGTACAAACAATATTTACAACCCAAACCACACAACCACTCCAAACTACAGAGGGGAAGGAGGGAGGAATTGGACTGCAGCAATGTGGATCTTGAACATCTACATTTATGGTAGGTACAAAACTGTACTATGTTCTTCATCTCACATTGCTGCAGTCATAACCTGTGGGTAGAATCCCAAAGCAAAGGTAAAGGGAGGTTGGCAAAATCATAAAGCATTGGGAGCTGCTAACATGCCCTGTAAAACTGCAGTGGCAAACCCAGCCCTAGATTTGGAATAAAGAGGGAGATGGTAATGTTTAGAAAAAGTGTGCACTGAACTCCAAGTAGCTGCCTCCAAAATATCTTTAGTAGCTACACCCCTTAAAAAAGCAGTAGAAGTGGCAGTAGCCCTAGTGGAATGAGGTCCGATTCCAGCCGGAATCTCCTTACCATGATGAGAATAGCAAAAGGCAATACAATGTCCAATCCACTTAGAAATAGTTTGTTTCGAAACAGGTTTCCCCTGAGAGGCCAAAGCAAAAGAAACAAAACTGTTGAGACTGTCTGAACCCTTTAGTTCTGCTCAAATAATAACGCAACTGCCTGTGAATATCCAAAGAGTGCAAAATTTTCTCCCCTTTATTTTGGGGATCAGCATAAAATGTAGGCAAATGAATAGATTGGTTCAAGGACACATTTGAAACCACTTTAGGCATAAAAGTAGGGTTAGTACACAGGGATACCCTATCCTTATGAAAAATCAGGAAGGGTTCAACTGCCATTAGAGCCTGTAATTCAGATACCCTTCTAGCAGACGTAATGGCCAACAAAAAAGCAGTCTTCCAAGACAAAAACTTCAACTCAGATGTAGCTGCAGGTTCAAAAGGAGGTAAAGTGAGTTTTTCCAACACAAAGTTGAGATCCCAGGAAGGAGTAGGAGCTCTACGCGGGGGTCTTATGTTCTTTGCCCCTCTAAGAAATTGCTTAAACAAAGGATGAGAGAATAATGGTGGATCACAGTCATAATGAGCAGAAATGGCTGCAGCATGAACTTTTACAGAGGAGAAAGACAAACCCTTGTCTAATAATTCTGTAAGATACTGAAGTGAAACACTCAAATTAGGCCCTGAAACATCAAAGCCCTTTCCTTTGCTCCAAATAAAAAATCTCCTCCATTTATCAGCATAAACTTTCCTTGTACTAGGCCTTCTGGCCTCCAAAATGACATTCAAAACTTGTTGAGGAAGCTGCGACCCTCCAGGTTTTAGAACAGAATATGCCAGGCTGTCAGATGCAGGGACTGTATCCTGACATTGAGGAAATGATTGCCTGCTTGGGACAAAAGGTGTGGAATTGATGGCAAAGGCCAAGGAGGCTCCCGTACTAAACTCCTCAGCAGAGGGTACCAGTGCTGCCGTGGCCAATCTGGAGCTATTAGGATCATGGAGGGCTTGTCCTGTCTGACCTTCAAAAGCACCTTGGGAAGGAGCGGCAGAGGAGGAAAGGCAAAGACGTGAAGATTGTTCCAACTGAATGATAGAGCATCCACTTTCCAAGCATTTGGATGAAACATCTTTGTGCAAAACTTTGGCAACTGGAAATTTAGTGGAGAAGCGAACAGATCTATGTCTTGAGTCCCCCAAATCACTGTCAACTGTCGAAATACATAAGGATCCAACTTCCACTCGTGGGGATCCACCATCTGTCTGCTCAAAACATCCGCTAAGGAGTTCTGTGCTTCTGGCAGAAACCTTGCCTGAAAAGTGAGGTGCAAATTGAGAGCAGTCTCCCACAAAATCATAGCTTGCCTGCAAAGAGGGTACGAATGGGTTCCCCCTTGCTTGTTGATGTACCACATGACAGTTGTGTTGTCTGTTTGAATCAACACTTGTCCTGGGTGAAGTAGATCCTTGAAAGCCATCAATGCAAATTGGACCGCTAACATCTCCTTCAAGTTGATATGTAAATGTTGAAGTCTGGCAGGCCACGTGTCTTGAACCCATTTTCCATTGAGGTGTGCTCCCCAAGCCTTGTCTGAGGCATCTGTCGTTAAGATCTGACTCGCCTCTGGTCGGGTCACAGAGAGTCCCTTGTTTAGGTGACATTCCTGAGCCCACCACAAAAATTCCTTTTGAATGCAAGGTATTATCTGAATGACAGTGTCCAAATTGTGGCAGTGTTGAGTCCATACACTTTTGAGATACCATTGTAGCTTCCTCATATGCAGTTTGGCATTGGGAAGCACCAGAATACAAGATGCCATGAACCCCAAGGCTTGAAGGACTGTCCTTGCAGTCAGCCTGGACTGATTGTTGGAAGTAAAGCGTAAGATTTCTTTGCTTGTCCGGGGTCAAAAATGCCATCTGAGAGGCTGTATTCAGTCTCACACCCAGAAAGCACATCTCCTGAGAGGGTACTAGACTGGACTTTGTTTCGTTCACAGAATACCCCAGGCACCTTAACACTGCCATAACATACCGTAGATGGTAAAGTAGCTTGTCTTTGTCTTGAGCAAGAATCAGGCAATCGTCCAAATAAGGATAAATTTGTATTCCTCTTAACCTTAAGAAGGCTATCACCGGAGCCAGAACCTTTGTGAACACCCTGGGTGCAGTAGATAAGCCAAAGGGCAATGCAGAGAACTGATAATGTAAAGTCCCAGCCAAAGCAGGAATCTCCTGCAACTGGGCCTGATAGGAATATGAAGATAAGCCTCTTTGAGATCCAGAGTTACCATCCAGTGATCTTTGCCTAACAGAGGCAGAAGTTGTTGCAAAGTCAACATTTTGAATTTTGGAACGTCCAGGTATGTGTTGAGGATAGACAAATCCAAAATTGGCCTCCAAGTGTTTCCTTTCTTTGATACAAGAAACAGGAGAGAATAAAATCCTAGGCCCACTTCTGACAGAGGGACCTGCTGTATAGCCCCCATTTGAAGAAGTAAAGAAATCTGTTTGTGAGCCTCCCCCCTTTGCTGAGGAGGAACGTCTGGCATGCCTTTGAAAGCCTCCCCCCTTTGCTGAGGAGGAACGTCTGGCATGCCTTTGAAAGGAGGCAATGTGTGGAAATAAAACTTGTAGCCTCGGTCTATAATGTCCAACACCCATTTGTCCTGGGTGACTAAAAACCAATTTTGTCTGAAAAGTGCCAACTTTCCTCCCAGAGGAGCTGCCAGACAGGAAGGATCTGGCAGCTGAAGATGTAGGTCATTGGGTCTGCTTACGAAAGGACTGGCCCCTGCCCTCACCTGTAGATTGTGCAGGGGAACTCCACGTCCTAGGCCTGAAAGAACCCTGAGCTCTGCCCCTACCACGTCTAGATCTGCCCCTAGACTGTAAATCAGAAGAAGGGTAAGCCCATCCCTTAGTAGGCCAATTTCTGCTAAACTTAGGGGGCTGCACCTGCAAAAAATCCTTAACAGTCTGCATAGACTTAGCTTTGTCTTCCATTTTCTTCAAGACTGATTCCACAGGAGTACCAAACAAAACTTCAGACTGAAGGGGAGCATCCAAAATTCGAGCTTTAATATGCTCTGACAAGTTCTGATCCTTAAGCCAGGCAGTGCCTACGAATAACTGATCCAGTGGCAGCCACCCTGGAAGAAGCCTGTAAAGCATCAAAACCACATTGCAAAGAATACCCACCTGATCAGAGGCATGAACCAAATCCTGTAATTCCTTACACTCTATGCCCTCTGCCAAAGCATCTACCTTAGATTTTAACTGAGTAAGGAGAAAATTCTGGTACTTCAGCATATGAAACTGGCAATTCAAAGCCCTCATTGCTAGAGTGGAAGAGGTATACACTTTTTTACCCCACCTATCCAAAGCTCTAGAATCTTTATCCATAGGAACGGGATTCTTTACAACAGAAGCCCTGACACCCTTAGGTCCCTGGCTAATAGTTTCCGGGTCAGACCTTGGGCTCTTATACAAATATTTATGAGCCTCTGGCACTCTGTAATACCTATCTGGCTTAACCGGTGCAGGAGGCAAAGAGTCTGGATTAAGGGAAGCCTCAGAGAAAACATCCTGAACAACATCCAAAACAGGAGGTATAGCCAAGGGCCTATGTTGTGGTAAAAACAAAAATTCCCTAAGCCCCTTTCGGGAATCTGAGAAATCCTGACCTTCCCATTTAAAATGCTCCCTCATAGAATGCAGGGTTTCTGAAAAAGAAAAATCCTCTGGAGGAGAAGCAGGAGGACTAGAATCCTCTGCGTCTGAATCAGAATAAGGAGGAAAATCCTGAATGTCTTCAGCCGAAGACTCTGAGTAATCTGAAGAATGTTCCAAACCTTCCACCTCTGGCTCCACCCTAGGCCTCTTATCTGGAGGGGGCATAGAACCTCTGATTAAGCTAATCAAATCTTCTGCCATTTTAAGCATGTGTTTTTTAGGTACAGAACCTGCAGAACTAGGACTGACACCAGAGGAAGACAAACCAGGCCTGACCTTGGAAGGTACCTTAGAGACAGAAGGGGAAGGCCTAACCACCTTATGCAAAGAAGGGAGTACAGTAACCTGAGAGGCCCCCTCAGCCTGACCAGACTCCTGAGAGGCCACATCTTGCAAAATTAAAGGCTCCCCCTGAGACTCAGCCGAAACCTCGGCTGGATCCACAGATTCCACCGTGGTTTCTAAAGAACCGGCGTCCGGAATGGACGACTCATCCTGCTTGGACTTTAACGATTTTTCCTTGCGCTTCTTAGCGGTAGCGGGCGTCGGAGGATCCGACGGCATATTGTAATTACACCGCTTACGAAGACAAGCCTAGCAATCTAACCTACGTTTAATGGTGCGCTTATTAAATCTAGCACAAAAGCGACACCCGACTACGTCGTGCTCAGGCCCCAAGCAAGGAATACAGAGAGAGTGGTAATCCCTATGAGGTATCTGTTTCCCACAAGAAATACAATTATTCACTTTTTCTGACATCCGGATTTAACTGAGGCAAGAAAAGACAAAAATATTCCCCAACGGGGTACTTAGCCCAACTTGGATTTCGGTCTGAAACTCAGAATACGAAAATTTCAGGACGCCGAACGGCACTTGCAAACGCTGCTTCTGCTTCGGACCATGCGGCAAGAAAGACTGAGGATATGACGTCGGTCATGCGCTTTAGTACCACGGCGTACTGACATCAGATCTGAGCAACCATGACCGATGCCAGCCTAACACTTTGGTATTCGGGCCGACCGAGGACAGCGGACTACCCACAGGTTATGACTGCAGCAATGTGAGATGAAGAACATCTCCAGGCTGCAGCTTCCTGGATGTCCCTGGTAGGGACTCCCCTGAGGAATGCTGTAGAGATAGATGTTGCCCTAGTGGAATGTGTTCTGACTCCCTAAGGGGTTGGTTTCCCATGGTGCTTGCAGCAGAAATGGATGCAGTGTGCTATTCATTTGGAAATTGCTTGTTTTGAAATGGCCTTGCCCTCTGCTCCTGTTGCAAGGCTGACTAGTAACTGGTCAGAGTTTCTGAAGGGCTTAGTCCTATCAAGGTAGAATCTAAGCAGTCTGTGCACGTCCAAGGAGTGCAGGATCCTTTCCCCTTTATTCTTTGGTTTAGGGAAGACAATTGTCAAATGGATGGGCTGGTTTAGAGCCACATGTTAGACATAAAGGAAGGGTTAGTCCCGAGGGAAACCCTGTCAGCATGGAAAATAATGAAGGGCTCCACTGCCATAAGTGCTTGAAGTTCTGACACTCTTCTGGCTGAAATGATGGCCAGAAGTAATGCTGTTTTCCAAGAGAGAATTTTAACACTGCTGAAGCTGCTGGTTCAAAGGGGGGAAGCGTGAGCTTTTTCAGTACAAAGTTAAGGTCCAAAGCAGGAGTGGGTGCTCTCCTTGGTAGCCTTAAGTTGTTTGCCCCTCTAAGGAACTGTTTGATAAGAGGGTATGAGAAGAGAGGTGGGTCAATGTTGTAATGGGTCAAAATGGCTGAGGCATGTATCTTAATGGAGAAGGACAGGCCTTTGTGGAGTAGATCTGCTAAGTAATCCAGGATTAGAGGCAGGGAGGGCAGAGTAGTGTCCTCTCCTTTAGTTTGAATCCAGGAGCAGTACCTTTTCCATTTATCAGCATAGGATTTTCTTGTACTGGGTCTTCTGGCTTCAAGAATGACATCCAGCACCTGTTTGCTTAGGGCTGCTGGGGAAGAATTCAAGGAATAAGCCAGGCTGCAAGATTTAGGGTTTTCAGTTGCCGATGCAAAATCTTTCCCTCCTGCTGAGAGAGCAGGGTTGGGTTCTGTTGTAGGTGCCAGGGTGGCACCGGTGACAGGCTGCGCAGGAGTGGGTACCAGTGCTGGCATGGACAGACTGGGGCAATGAGAATTGTCCTTGGTCTGTCCGGTCTTATCTTGAGTTATACTCGAGAGAAGGGGTAGAGGGGGAAAGGCATAGATGTAGAGATTTACCCACTGAAAGAATAGGGCATCCACTTTCCAGGCCCTGCTGTGTGGGTTCCTGGTGCAAAATTTGCTGAGCTGGTAGTTGTATGAGGAAGCAAAGAGATCCACCTCTGGGGTCCACCATTTCTGAATCAGAAGACTGAAGGTGCTGGGCTCCAATTGCCACTCATGTGGGTCTAGGAGATTTCTGCTCAAGTTATCTGCCAGTAAGTTTTGATTGCCTGGCAGGAATTGAGCTTACAGATGGACTTGCATGTCCAAGGCTGTGTTCCACAGGGCCATGGCTAACCTTCAGGGTGGGTAAGAGTGGGTTCCCACCTGCTTGTTGATGTATCACATAACTGTGGTGTTGTCTGTTTTTATTAGAAGTTGCCCTGGAAAGAGTAGGGACCTGAAAGCTGTCAGAGCGTTCTGCACAACTAACATCTCTTTTTGGTTGATGTGCAAATGAATTTGACTTGGGCTACAGTGGCCCTGAATGCATTTGCCATCCATGTGTGCTCCCCAGGGACAGTGTGATGAGTCTGTGATTAGGGTCTGGGCGGCGTGGGGTTGAGTAAAGGGCAGTCCCTTGTTGTGGTTGCATGCTTCTCCCCACCACAGAAACTCTATCCTTAGACAGGGTATGACAGGAATGACTGTCTCCAGGTCGTGAGAATGTTGGCACCAAAGACTTAAGTACCACTCAAGTTTCCTCATTATGCAGTCTTGCATATGGAATTAGCAGTACACATGAGGCCATGAACCCTAGGGCTTGCAGTATTTTTCTTGCAGATTGCTGGGTTCTGGTGGCCATTTGTTTGAAGTAGGCTGTCAGACAGACTTGTTTTTCCGAAGTGAGGAATGCCATCTGGGATGTTGTGTCCAAGCTTGCTCCCAGGAATACAATCTTTTGACTGGGTACCAGTTTTGATTTCTTTTCGTTGATGGTGTACCCTAAGGAAGTGAGAAGGTTTTTCACAAATGTCAGGTGCTGCAATAGCAATTCCTGACTGTCCGCCTGAATCAGGCAGTCGTCCAAGTACGGGTAAATTTGGATATTTCTCTGCCTGCAGTATGCAATGGCTGGAGAAAGGCATTTTATGAATACTCTGGACGCAGTGGATAAGCCAAAGGGAAGTGTAGAGAACTGATAATGCATAGATCCGGCCCTGAAACGTAGATACTACCTGCATGACTCTCTTATGGGGATGTGCAGATAGGCTTCTTTTAAGTCTAGGGTGACTAACCAGGCATCCTTGGCTAGCATAGGTAGAAGCTGCTGCAGGGTAAGCATTTTGAATTTTGGTACCACCAGGAAGGTGTTGAGAATTGAAAGATCCAGGATTGGGCACCAAGAGCCCTCTTTTCTGGGTACCAGGAAGAGTCTGGAGTAGAATCCTTGACACCTCTGTTCTACTGGAACCGGCTGAATAGCTCTGATTTTGAGCAGGGAAAGAACTTGGCTTTGAGCTTCTGCCCACTGGTTTGGAGGAAGGTCTGGAAACCCTCTTGGGGTTGGCAGTGGGTGGAAGTAAAATTTGTATCCCTGGGATACAATGCTGAGGACCCATTGGTCTTGTGTGGACATCCAGTGTTTAGCATGAAGGGCAAGCTTTCCTCCTAGGGGCACAATCAATTTGGCAGGGCTGGGGAGTGGAGTAAAGAAGCTGAGTTTTTTTTCCGTAAGGAGGTGGCTTACCACTCCCTGCTTTAGGGGTGGGGGCACTCCATTGCTTAGATCTCTGCATACCCTGAGACTGCAGTCTGGGTGGTCTGTTTCCCCTGGGCCTGGTTTGAGAAGGCCTGGAGGGAGCTGGAAAGGACTAGTGTTTGGAAGGGCAATGCCTACCGAATCTAGGGGATTGCACTTGTAAAACTTCTTTATCAGTCTGCACAGAATTAGCTTTTTCTTCCATCTTTTTAAGAACCTCTTCTGCTGTGGTGCCAAACAAACTGTCCTTGTTCAAAGGAACGTCTAGTAACTTTGATATGACATTGTCTGGCAAGGTCTGCGCCCTGAGCCAAGTATGTCTCGTCAGTACAGAGCCAGTGACTGCTGCCTGGCAAGATGCTTCTAAGGCGTCAAAACCACACTACAAATTATGCTTGCTGACTTGGCTTGCAGAATGCATAAGCTCCTGCAATTCTTTATTTTCTGCACAGTCTGTAAAGGTTGCCAATTTTTGTTTAATAAGTTCCATAATATGTTGCTGGTACTTCAGCATGTGAAAATGACAATACAATGCCCTAATAGCAAGAGTTGCAAAGGTATATACCTTCTTACCCCATCTGTCCAAAGCTCTGGACTCCCTGTCCGAAGGGGTGGGATTCTTGGCTGTAGTTGCCTTGATACCTTAAGGCCCCTGGGAAATGATCTCTGGGTCAGCAGTAGGATTCTTGAAAAGAAATTTGTGAGCATCAGGTACTCTGTTGTACCTTCTTGGTTTCCTATGGGCAGGAGGTAAAGTATCAGGAGTAAGACTGAATTCCATAAAAATATCAACATCCAGGATTTGGGATATTGCTAAAAGCCAGTGCTGTGGCAAATTTAGGAATTCTCTGAGTCTCTTTTTGGACTGAGGATAGTCTTGGCATTCCCAGTAGAAATGTTCCCATAAAGTATGCAAGGTTTCACAAAAAGAAAAATCCTCTAAAGGGGAGGCAGAGGGAATGGATTCCTCTGCATCTGAATCCTCATAAGCAGATAAGGGCATGTCTTCATAAACAGAAACCTCAGAGTCATAGGACTCCTGGTCTGTAGCAGCTGGAGGGAACTGGTCTCTCTTCCTCTTAGCAGGGGAAGGCGGACTTCCCCTAATCAGCGTAATAAGATCTTCTGCCATTCTAAGCATTTGTCGTTGTGGCATGGGAGCAGGTGCATGCACTTTGATCATCGGTTTTCTAGGTGTAGCATGTACTCTTGGCCTAAGAAACTCTGTGGTTTTAGATAAAGAAGTCTGGGTCGAACATCAGTTGAGCGAAGAACTACCTCAGAAGCCGGTGCCTGCACAGCAGCTCCGGATCCAAAGGTAGAGACATCTGCAGGTTCCATAGTCGAAGAAGAGTCTCGCAGCATACAGGACTCCAAATGGGTCTCGGTAGAGGCCTGGGAATCCACAGAAGCAGGCATCAAGGGCTGTGAAAGCACCTCAATGAGTACCGGTGAACTGGCGACTAGTTTAACGGTCCATCTCTGTCTTTATCCTTACGTTTTTTCTAAATATCGGTAGTCTGATGGCTTACAGAAGCCATTTCAGAATATGGAGATAGACAGCGAAAGAATTTAGTGACAATGAGAGCCCAAGGAATGGTTCAGGCGTTGAACAAGGCACAAAACCAACAGCGAGGTACATCGTGGTCTGGGCCTGAACAGGTGATGCAGTAAGAAATTCAGTTAGCGGCCGACTGGCCCTTGCGAACTGCTTCTGCTTCGGGCTCCTCATCAAGAAAGACTGATGTAATGGTGTTGGCTGCCTGTTTTTATATCTCTGATGACCTGACGTCAGTCTTGGAGCAACAGCAACTGAAGCAGAAATACTAAGTCTCTGGTATTCGGGCCGACTGAGGACTACCTGCAGGCAGATAACTCAAGTATGATGACTGCAAAAGTGAAACACGAAGAACATGTAGATGGCAGAGCACGGAAGGCCTGCAAGAACATCAATTCAGGTCTCTCAACGAATGGGCTAAACTGGTGTCCCAAAAAGGGGTCATAAGTGGGAGAATATCTGGATCTGGGAAGGTGTTCGACATTTGAACTGATTGTGTCAGTGGAGCCATATAAGACATCGGCAATGTGGCCGGGGATGGTGCCGATGCAGGTACAGTAGTTGGAGCCTGTGCCAAAACCAAGGTCGGCACAGAGGAGAATGGTGCCAAAGCTGGTACAGTGGTTGGAGACCGAATGAAGGGCGTCACCGAGGGAAAAGGCATAGAGCCTGGTGCCAAAGTAGTCTGCACCAAAGGTGCGGGAGAAGCCCTGTGTCGACTCGGTTCAGAGGAGAACGGAGATGGAACAGAGCAATTACGTGTCCCTTTCTGTTTCTTAGTCTTAGGAGGTGGTGAGACCTCCGTCCCAGAAAGAGCCTCAGAGAAGGGAGTTATCATATCATTCAGAATCAGCTTGTTCTTACGCTCAGCCAAAGTATGGTTGCTGAAGCTGGAACAAATATCACAAGATACATTGATGTGGTTAACACCCAAACAATAAACACACCGGGGTGACCATCTGAATTGGGCATCTTACGCCCGCACTTATCACACTGTTTAAATCCTCATGGAAAACTACACTATAGTCGTAAATAAGAAGTTATGTTCCTACCATAACGTTCCATGTTAGTTGTCTTCTCTCGCCTTCTTTCTTGCTTGATGGGTTCGGAGCCGATCCCTCGGCTCCGACTCGGCACTTGCTTTAGCTCGAGAACTCCTTTTACCAGCTCGAGGCAGCCCCATATCCCATGATGCAAGGCAGGAAGTACCCAGATCTCGTTTGTTGACAAAAGGGCAATAACACCAAGCATAAAATACTTCCCAAAGGAAGAAGAAACTTACAGATGGAAAAGGACCAGGTTAGAATGGTCTTTAGCATAATAGTTTCTTGTACAAGGTCTGTCCAGGCCAGGGAAGGAGGAGGGTCGCAAGAAAGAAGAGAAGACAACTAACATGGAACGTTATGGTAGGAACATAACTTCTTAATGTTAAGTTGTCAATCTTCATTCTTGCTTGATGGGACCGTCCTAGCACCTCTATCCTGGGTGGCTCAATGGAACAAACTCTTGAGGACTGTAGAGCCAAAACTGGCTCTGTCCCTGGAGGCCAAGTCCAATTTGTAATGGGAAACAAAAGTGTGAGGAGTGGCCCAAGTGGCGGCTGGACAAATAGTGTCCAAAGGCAGACTAGCTTGAAAAGCTGCAGAAGTAGCTAAACTCCTAGTTGAATGTGCTTTAGGTTTTGAGCACAGCTGTTTTCCCCTGATCGTATAAATTTCAGTGATGACGAAGAAAGCCATCTGGACAAAGTCACTTTAGAAACAGGAAGGCCTTTTTATTATCCGCATAGGAAACAAAAAGTTGATCAGATTTCCTAAATTTTTGTTCTGTCCAAATAATATCTAAGCTGACGGTGGACGTCAAGATAATGTAGCTTTTGTTCAGCTCTATCTGAATAGTTAGGAAAAATACAGGAGATCAATGGATTGATTCAGATTGTTTTTGAAGCGACCTTAGGTAAAAATGATGGATTAGTTCTCAAAGATACTCTGTCTTTGTGAAAAACCAAATAGGGGGTCGAACCGAAGAGCATGTAGTTCAGACACCCTCCTGGCAGATGTAATAGCCACTAGGAATAAAGTTTTCCAAGAAAGATATTTCAGGGAACAAGAAACAGCTGGCTCGAAGAATCAAGGATGTCAGCACTAAATTTAGATCCCACTGAGGAGGAGGATTCCTGATTGGAGGCTTTAGTAGGAAAATTCCTTTCAAGAAGGCCCTGCAGAGCCTATGGGACATAATATTATGATCTGCTATCCCAACATGAAAATTAGAAATAGCAGCCAATTGAACTCTGACTGTGGAAGAAGAGGAGCCTGCATGAAAAATCTCTGCTAAGAAGTCTAGAACTGCCTGAACAGGGGCAGTAAAAGGATCAATATTTTGGGCCTTTGCCCAATAAGAGAAACGTTCCATTTGATAAATCCTCCTGGTAGAGGATTTTAGTGAAGCTACTATGATATCTCTAACAGGGTTAGAGATCAAAGGAAGCCTGGCTAGGAAGGAAGTGGAGCAACCATGCTGTGAGGTTGAGAGAGGGGATTGACCGGTGCAGCTGACCGGATTGGTGAATCAGTAGATCTGGCACTGGGTCCAGATGCCACGGCTGCACCAACAGATGATGATGGAGGAACGGAAACCAAACTTGTCGAGGCCAGTAAGGGGCAATGAAAATCAATTTGGCTCTCAAAACGGTAGCTTTCTGGATCACCTGAGGGATCAGAGGAAATGGAGGGAAGGCATAAAGAAGTCCCTGGGGCCAATCCTGGGTCAGAGCGTCTCTGGGGATGGCCTGATAGAGGGAAGAGGCTGAAGAAGTCTGGACATTTGCTGTTTTGGGGAGTAGCAAAAAGATCGCAACATGGACGACCCCATTCCAGAAAAATCTCTTCCGCCACGGATTGTTTGAGAGACCACTCGTGAGGCATGAGAATAGCTCTGCTCAATCTGTCCGCTAGAATGTTGGTTTTCCCAGGGATATGCGTTGCTACCAGAAACCGATGAGAGGAGATCGCCCATTGCCATAGTCTGAGCGCTTCGACACAAGGGGTAGGACTTGGTTCCGCCCTGTTTGTTGATATACCACACTACAGACATGTTGTCTGTGTGGACTGCAATTGTCCCTACGGGAAGAAAGTCGTTGAGGGCTTGCAACGTCAAAAGCACTGCTCTCATCTCCAGGACATTTATGTGCAGATGGTACTCGAACGGTTGCCACGCCCCATGAACCATCCTGCCCTGATAATGACCCCACCCGATCAGGAGGCATCCGTGGTGACAGTGGCTATCGGGGACGGGGGTACAAAGCACCTGCCTTGGTGAACCTGAGACGATGTGATCCACCAAGCAAGATGTTCTTTGCATGTCTGTGTCACCAGAATCTGGTGACGATAGGAGTTGCTGGTATGACCACTGAGTGAACAGCATCCACTGAAGGAGGCGCATGTAAAATCGAGCCAGGGGAAGAAGAGTAATGGCCGCAGCCATGAGACCTAATACCTTTAGAACCATTCTGGCCTGTACTTTCTTGCTGGCCAGAATGATCCTGACATGAGTCTGAATGTCTGAAACTCTTTGTTCTGTAAGGGTAGCTGACATCCGAACAGTGTCTAAGTTTGCGCCTATGAAGGTAATAGACTGGCAGGGCGATAAGGATGACTTTTCTTGATCGAGATGCCTAAATGAGAACAAAGGTCTATTGTGTAATCCCTGGCTTGTATAAGCTGATGCCTGGTGGTGGCTGACAGGAGCCAGTCGTCGAGATACGGAAACACCTGGAATCCTTGACGCCTCAGGTGAGCCGTGACCACTGCCATGCATTTGGTGAACACTCTGGGGGCTGTGGTGAGACCAAAGGGCAGGGCTCTGAACTGGAAATGACTGGACCCCAGCCGAAAGCGGAGAAATCTCCTGGGCGTCTGTGAATTTTGATGTGATAGTACGCATCCTGAAGATCTATTGAGCACATCCAGTTGTCCTTCTGTAAGAAGGGCAGAATTGACTGAAGAGTGACCATTCGAATCTTGTCTTCCTGACAGACTTGTTGAGTCTGCTGAGATCCAATATTGGTCTCCAGTCTCCCGTCTTTTGGGGACCAAAAGAACCTTGAGTAGATTCCGGCTCTGAATGGTCTAGTGTAACTGGCTGAATGGCTCTTTTGCAGTAGTTTTGATTTCTAACTCTGCAATGTCCCTTAGACCGGGTGGTACATCTGGAAGGGAACTTGAGGGAAGGGACTTTCCTCGAAAGGAATTATGTAACCCTTGGATATGATCGACTGTACCCATCTGTCTTGAGTGAGGGAATGCCAGGCTTCTGGGTACAGTGATAGTCTTCCCGACTGCCTCCAAGGAGGGACAGCCGGGCAACACCTCAGGGATGCTGAAAGGGCTGCTCAGGAAGAGACTCCCTGTTGCCCTGGTTCTTGGACCCCTCTGCCTCTAGAGCGGCGTCTGTTGTTGTTACCCCTCTGCCTCTAGGGGTAAACTGACCACGTGAATCCGTGACTCCTTGGGATTTACGGAACCACATCTTCCCACCCTTCTGTCCTTTGGGATAAGGCCTAGAAGGTGGAAAACGGACTCCAACAGCAGAAAGAGTCTTGCCGTCCTGCTCACACCTGGTCAAGGTTTCCTTCACCTGAGGGCCAAACAAAGCTGACCCATCAAAGGGAGAATTTGTGAAGGACGCCTTAAAGGGATCCGAAAATCACATAGCCGCATCCAGGCTTGGCGCCTAAGAGCCACACCTGTGCCTGCGGCTCTACTCGCATCAGCAGCATAAGATATTAGCCGCATGGAGGAGTTAGCAATGGAATTAAGGGTTCCTAGCTGCGAAGCAATCTTTTCTTGGGCCCCTGCAGCTGTAGGATCCTGAACTACCTCTCCCAGCTCCTTCAGGATATCTCTGGAGTCTGGTGAAGTGACAAAGATAATTCAGCATAGCAAAGGTCGCTGAGGAAAACATCCGCTTACCGTACCTATCCATAGTCCTAGAGTCCTTATTAGGAGGATGGACGGGCACAGAAGGATCTGCAAGTTCCTTTTGGTGGCCGCAGCCACCACCATGGCATCAGCGGGACACCTTTGGTAAGGAATAGTTTGTCACTAGGGGCAGTTATAAATTTAGAAGGCCTCCTAGGGACTGGCTCTACAGAGTCAGGAGCTGTCCACGCCTTCGAGCAATAACCTGCATCAAGGGGTCGAAGGCGGAGACACCCAGGAGGTGGAGGGCCGAGATCCAAACGCCTCTAGGTATACTGACTCATCCTCAGAGGGATTGTTGGTGGGCCAGTTTCCCTCTGTTTCAGAAGTTCTAGGATGTCTGAGAAGGAGACATCCTCAGAGGGGATCTAGGGGATCCCTCTGACTCATCAAAGTCAGTATCCGTGACAGACTCGGGAGTCTACATGCTTCCTCTTACAAGTCCTCTTCCTAGGAGGATCTCCGAAACATCAGGAGAATCCTCGGAAGAGGGGAAATTCCCAATGGGGAAACCTGAGGCGGAGGATCTCTGGGTCCTGTAGCAAGAGTAGTGGCAGAGATGTCAACAGGTACAATAGAGGGAGGAGCTACGGGAAGAGACTGCTGACTGATACTAGTGGCCAGTACACTCTTCATCACCTCGAATGCTCCCTCCCAGGCAGATCCGAGGCCCCGCTCAAGAGCTAGGAACTCCAGGGGCCACCGAAGGGAAGCCTCCGAGGCAGATGTCGGAGCCGAGCTCACCAAGGCCGAGGCTCCAAGGGAAGAGCGGGCTCGGACAAGGGTCCGATGCCACTCACCCCTCGGAGGAGACCATGGAAGCCCGACCACGAATCCCTCTAAGGAAGAGGAGATAAGAGTAGGGGCTGAAGGAACAGAAGGGGTATCCGTCCTCCAGCCGTAGCAGTAACCAAACCTGAAGACTCCAACTCCAAGCTCTGGGGTAGAGTTGAAGGAGGAACTGTAACAGGGTGTGGACCAACAGTCGTCTGCTGAGACGGACTGTGTAGCATTTGGGCCAGTACCTGTGACTTGAGCAATCTACTGACCACTCTCTCGAGGTCATGATCTGACAACCTGGATGACCTTGAAGATCGGCTCCGATGGCTCCGCTCCGAAAGAAGAGGCGAGGCGGGAGCCGAAAGTACCGGCCCCAAGGAAGGAGCCCCCGACCTCTTCCTGGAATGGGCCAGGGGAGCCGATACTACAGATCCTGTCGGCACCGACTTCGGAGCCGACAGAACGCTCGATGTATCGGCTCCAGCCGAGCCGATACAGCCACCAAAGTAACGGTGTCGGAGCCGATCGGAGCCGACACCGATGCCTGCCACATGGGTGTCGGAGCCGATCGGAGCCGACACGATGCCCGCTGCGTGGGTCGGAGCGGTTGGAACCGACCCACAGTGGTCAGCAGATTCGGCACCGATAGCCATCGGGCGAAAGCTTAGGATCAGAATCGCTCCAGCCGAGCCGATCTTGACTCTATACGGTCGGAGCCGAGGCCACAGGCTTAGAAACAGAAGCCTGGGTCTTGGCAGATTTAGTTGATTTTGTGGGCCGACTTAGCCGGAGAGCCCTCCGGCTTAAGACCCCTGAGAATCAACTTATTCTTCTCTCCTGCAGGACTCTCTGGCTGAAGGAGTGACAAATAGCACAGGAGTCCTGCAGGTGAAGAGGGCCTAAACAGTACAGGCAAGAAGTGTGACCGTCTGTCAGAGACATCTTCTGACAGCACGAGTCACACTTCTTAAAACCTGAAACCCTCTCTTTAGACATGGTGTCTAACAAAACACACACACACCAGTCCAATTAAATAAAAATAATACCAAAAGGTATTTAATAAAAATACCAACACACACACCCTAACAGGGGGGGGATGGGACAGGGAATTAACTGACTAAAAAATAATAAAAGAGACAGGGATTTCTGTCAGAAAAGTTAAATTTAAAGTTAAACTATCAAACACAAAAAGTTTTTAACTGAAAGGGGCTTAAAAGTCACAAATGTGAATTACTTACCAGGAGCTGGTAAAGAGAAGACCTCCCAAGCGAAGCGGCAAACGAGATCTGGGTACTTCCTGCCTTGCATCATGGGATATGGGGCTGCCTCGAGCTGGTAAAAGGAGTTCTCGAGCTAAAGCAAGTGCCGAGTCGGAGCCGAGGGATCGGCTCCGAACCCATCAAGCAAGAATGAAGGCGAGATTGACAACTTAACATCTATGACTTAACCAACCAAAACACAACAGCAAGGTTAAAGATTTTTTTTTTTTTTAAAGGATAGAAAAAGGAGTACCAACAATGGTACTAAGAAATACCACAAAGTGGTAGGAAAGGGCCTATCAAAGGTAGGGGAGAGGGACAGCACCAACGATGGTATGAAAAAGTCTACCAAAGGTAGAAGGTAGGATTTAGAAAAGTATATAAATTTACAGACGAAAAGATATTTAGGGAAAAACTGAATAGAGGAAGGGAATGATACAGATAAATCACAAAAAATGCTACACTTAGCTTGACAGAAGGCTTGGCATGTCTGACTAGGAACACGACAAACGAGATCTGAAAAGATGAGAGGGGCACTGTGGGTAGGTCTTAGCTGAGTGTTTTTGGCTGGTGCGAGCTTGGTAAAGTCTGCCGGTTCCAAGGACGGAACCGAAGTCCTAACAGTAAGGAATAAAGATTTACATCATCAGATGTATTTTTCACAGAGAAATGTTAAATTCTGTTGGTATCTGTTAGCTTGGGAACTAAAGGCAGAGGCATCAAAGAATGATGTAATACGAGATAGGATGGTTAGAATACTACTGGCAAGTTCGATTAAATGCCTGTTTCCCACCAGATTTAAATAACAGAGAGGAATTTGTCATGTATTTAAAGCGAAAAGGGTTGAAACATTAAGATGTTAAATTGTTTTAAAGCATATGGTTGTTTGTTTTTATAATTAAAAAAATTGCAAACATGTGATGTCAAGTTTTTATCATGTGATGGTGATTTTTACTTAAGGTGAATCTACCAGTTAACCTCAGTCTGAAGAAGTCTCTTAACTGGAAGAGACGAAAGCACTTAATGGAGATTTTATTGAATACAGATTTTTGGTTATCGAGAGACACTGCAATTTTATTTTTTGTAATCTGAGATAGCCCAGCAGTAATGTTTGATATTAATTTAAGAACTATCTCAGAGTCTGTGCATTTTGTATCTTGCCCTGGGATCTAGAAACATCCTCTCTCCAGCACTTCTGCCTTGCTAATGGTAAGTACTGGATTACAGTGATTGCTCTTAGTGATAGATAGGACCTTAGTAAGATTAGTTTAGATATTTTCTATATTTATGTGAGACTGTTCTGCAATGTTGTTTCAAGATATTTCCTGCGATTCAGAACTCTGTTGTCACTGTATTGAGTATTGTCTAGTGCTTTTATTATTTATTATTAAATATATTTAAACCTTTAAATTGTGGATGGTTTGTTTAGAGACATTTAAGCTCTTGAACTACTTGCATGTATCTGGTGGCACTGTACAGGCCACTCTTAAATAGCCTTAAAAGTTTGGACACACTTACCACGCTGCTGAATCCCTTACAAATGCTTTCTACGAGCACCTCCAGGATTGCATGGATCAAGCAATCCCAAATAAAATCAAGACCCTTTCCACCAAAGGGAAGCGCCCGATCTGGTGGACCCCAGCCATAAACAAACTTTACAACAAGAAGAGAAAGCTACTACAAGATAGAGCAAAATCCCTAAAAGGGAAGACATCTCTGATCAATACTAGTAAAAAACTACGATCACTCATAAAATCATCCAAGGCCAACTTTGAGAGAAAAATCGCCAAGGACTCAAAAGACAATCATAAGGCCTTCTTTAGCTATGTTAGAAATCTGGGTGGAAACTCCCAGATATGCTCAGAATTAGTCCAAAATGATACAAAAATCACTGAACCCACAGACATTGCAAACATACTGGCAGACAGGTTCAGTGAAAATTTCTCCCAAAAGGAGAATTATCTATCCCAGCAGAGTGTAGCCTCCCAGTCATCTCAAATGCCCTGGTGAGAGCTGCTCTCTAAAGCTAAAAACACAGCATCAATGGGACCAGCTGGTGCCCCCGGCTGTGTGCTACAAACTCAATGAGGAACTAAACCCACACATAAGGCTGCTGTTTAATCTTAGCCTTACCACAGGATACGCACCAAAGAGTGGCGACGGCAACTGTGGTCCCACTCCACAAAGGCGGTGCTTCTACGGACCCTGGTAATTACCGCCCCATAAGCTTAACCAGCCTGGTCTGCAAAGCTATGGAGAGGCTCATAATGGAACTCATAAATAAAGACATAGGGGACCTACAGACATTGGATCCTACCCAATTCGGCTTTGTCAAGGGCAGATCATGCCTCTTGAACTTGGTCGACTTTTTTGAAACAGTCACCAAGGCCATTGATGAGGGTAAGGCAGTTCACACAGCCTACCTTGACCTTGCAAAAGCTTTCGACAATACCCCACTCGGGTATTATAGAAAAGCTCACCAGCTTAAATGTAAACCCATATGTCACAAGATGGGTTGCAAACTGGCTCAAGGACAGAACCCACAGGGTTAGAGTTGCTGGTGCCATGTCAGACTCCAAGCCGGTCACAAGCGGTGTCCCACAGGGCTCAGTCCTGGGCCCCCCTCTTGTTCGGCATCTACTTTTCAGAAGTGCAGGCAAACGTAGGATGATTGTGGCTGACAAAGTTTGCAGATGACTGCAAACTGGGCGCCATAGTTGAAAATCCATCAGACACAGATATCCTTCAGAGAGTTCTCATAGAAACGGATAACTGGTGCCAGAGCCATGGCCTTAAGCTAAATGCCAAAAAATGTATAGTCATACCCTTTGGTAAAAACAAGGTAACCCCAAGTTACCACATAGGTGGCAATCCATTAAGCATAGAAGAGGTCATCAGGGACCTGGGGACTCAAGTTGACAGTAACCTTTCTATTGACACTCACATTGCCGAAGTGGTTAGGAGGACCTTCTACATTGCCCACCTGATTATGAAGAGATTCACATCCAGATCAAGGGAGGTCATTGTTCCCCTGTACTCTTCACTTATCAGACCAATGATCGAGTACAATGCCCCATTCGGAATGTATCTTACCCGACACCTGCAGCAATTGGAAAGACCCCAAAAGGATAAAGGGGCTCAAAAATATGCCATATGCTGCCCGACTGAAGAAACTCCAGCTCTATTCAGTCGCATACCGTCTGCTCAGAGGTGACCTGAGCCTGACATACAAGGCCATGTCCAACCTGGAATTAATGGACATGCTCCACCTCAAAAAATCCAAATCCACCAGAGCCACAAGAGCAAGAGACTTAAACCTCAACAGTGATATAAATAGGACGTGCTGGAGGGACAGATTCATCACCCAGAGACTCCCTATTGCTGTGGAACAGAATCCCGGTCCATGTGAGACAGAGCACCTCGCTGGCTCTGTTCAAGAGGAATCTTGACCAGTGGATGGGAGATCGTAGGTTTACCCCGGGGATCATCTCTGTATCACTGCTGGACAGAGGCACGGCAAACTAATGGGTATAGTATTCTTCAACCTAAGGGGTGGTGAAAGCCACACAACTCTGGCTAGGCTTATAAATGCCTTAGGGCAGATAGCCTAGTATGAACCTATGAACCTATGGATAACAGTAACATTACACAGTTGAATTGGTCACCCTTTGGGAAGGGCATTATAGTAGCTGATAAGTAAGGGTGGTTGGTGGCATTGATTACTACCTTACAGTCTGGGCAGAAGGGGGCATAGCTGGTGAACCTGTGCCAGCCTTCCCCAGGAGTGTGTGTTTCCATACAAATCAAATAAAGTGTGTGCGCCTGTCTGCTACTTGGGCAGGGATACAAATCACTGGTTGAACAGACAGAGTGCTGGAGGTTTTGGCTTGACCACTCGGCTGAGAACTTAACCCTATAGCTGCACCAATGGGGAGTCTTATTGGAGATCTGGAGAGAGAGAGAAACCAGCCTCAGACTGACTGATCTCTGTGTGCTCTTAAGGGAAATTGTACTTCACTGTGTGTGCGCTTGTCATCCTCAGAATGCGTACGTCCCTCACTGGCGTTAGTGGTGAGGACTGAGGCTCCTTGATTACTGAGCCAGTGCAGGTGCATCACAATAACTATAAGCAGAGAAAATGAGGATGGAGGAAAGGTGTGGCTACTTCAGCAGTGAGGAATTCGAAAATGTACTGTTCTGTGAAGTGCAACTTATATAACTGTGTTACGTTCATCATTCTCACTGCTGCAGCAACCCACATCTAATTGGGAAGATTACCATAGATTATATTTCTATACAGGGGGTAAGGATTAAGTTCCAGCAGTCCCTGGAATATGGCCCTAGCAAAACCTGTCCTAGACCTGGATAGGGAATTTAATTTGGAATACTTTGTAAAAGTATGCACAAAGGACCAAGTAGCTCCCTCTAGAATGATTCTAGAATCCAAATCAAAGGACAACCATCTTAAAATCATCTGTATTGAATGCACTGCCCTGTCTTTATCCCATTATATAACATGAAAAGTTGTTCTGTTCTCCTGAAGGACTTTGTTCTGTCAGGATAATGCATGAGTTTACTGCGCACATCAAAAGTAAGGAAAATCCTTCCTCCCAGATGTTTAGGTTCTAGATAGAAAACAAGGAGATTTAAACTATTTCTTCTATAGGAATATACAAAGACCACAAAGTTGTCTCTAGAAATCATCTAAAGAATGCAAGAGGTCATGAACCCCATATGGCTTGCAGTATTTTCCTTGCAGATAGCTGGGTCTTTGTGGCCAGTAGGTTGAAGTAGGCTGTCAAATTAACTTGTTTTTCTGATGTGAGGTAGGCCATCTGGGAAGATGTATTCAAGCTTGCTCCCAGGAATACAATTTGTTGGCAGGGTACAAGATGTGATTTTTTTTTCGTTTATGGTGTACCCCAGAGAAGTTAGTAATTTCTTTACAAATGCCAGATGATTTAATAGTATGGCCTTCTGCCTGAATTAGACAATCGTACAGGTATGGGTATATATGAATATTTCTTTGCCTGCAAAATGCAATGACTGGAGCTAGGCACTTTGTGAATACCCTGGGCGCAGCAGATATGCCAAAGAGCAGTGCAGAGAACTGATAGTGCATGTAGCCTGCTCTGAAGCGTAGGTATCTTCTGCAAGATTCCCTTATTGGGATATGCAGATCGGCTTCCTTTATTATCCAGTCTTGCCAACCAGGCATTTTTGCCTAGCAGGGGAAGCAGCTGATGAAGAGTTAGCATTTTGAATTTTTACCAAAAAAGTGTTTAGGATAGACAGGTCCAGAATAGGATGCCAGGAATTGTTTTTTCTGGGTACCAGGAAAAGTCTTGAGTAGAAACCTTGCCTCCCATTCTTCTCCTGGGACAGGTTAAATAGCTCTGATGCTTAGAAGAGAGAAAGTACAGTTGTGTACACTTACCATAAATGTAGATGTTCTACTGTATTCACTGTTGCAGTCATTACAACTGGGTTATCCTGCTGGCAGGCTACCCTCAGTCGGCCTGAATTCAAAAAGTCTAGGTTCGGCGTCAGTTGCTGTTGCCTCTTCCCTGATGTCAGTGCGCCAGGGGTATAAAAGATGCAGCAGACGCCATTTTCTTCAGTTTTTCTTGCCCCAGATGTCAGGTGCCCTCAAAAGGGTAGGCTAAAAATATGTCAGTAAAACATGCATGCAGCAAAGTAAATATTTTGCCTTCATCTACAAGCAAATACACCACATAGGTTGTATAGAATAGAGAAGTACAGATAAGTTCCAGCAAAGAAAAAGGGGGCTGGCAGGTGGGTAATCTGGACTGCAACAGTGAATACACTTGAACATCTACATTTATGGTACGTGTACACAACTGTACTATGTTCTTCGTGTTCAACTGTTGCAGTCATTACAATTGGGTTGAATCCCATAGCTAAGGTTGGGAGGTTGGAGCTAAATAGCATTAGGAGTGGCTATTTGGCCCTGCAGAACTGCAGTGTCAAAGCCTGCCCTGGATTTAGAGTAGAGTAGAGTGGCAAGTGATAGTGCTTTGTGAAGTTGTGCACTGAACTCCAAGTAGCAGCCTCTAAAATGTCTTTGGTTGGTACTCCCCTAAGGAAGGCTGTTGAAGTGGCTGCTGCTCTGGTTGAATGTGGCCTAATGCCCATAGGTACTGGCTTGCCATGTTGTGAATAGCAGAAACGAATGCAGTGGCCTATTCACTTTGAAATAGTCTGCTTTGAGATAGCCTTTCCTTGTGATCCTGCAGTATATTCCACTAGTAATTGCTCTGTCTTTCTGAAAGCTTTGGTTCTGTTCAAATAGAAGCGTAGCTGTCTGTGTATGTCCAAAGAATGCAGAATTATCTCCCCTTTATTCTGTGGGTTTGGATAAAATGTAGGCAGATCCATAGTTTGGTTAAGGGCCACACTGGACACTGTTAGACATAAATGTCAGGTTTGTCCGGAGAAAAACCCTGTCTAGATAAAAAATGATAAAAGGTTCCACAGCCATGAGTACCTGTAGCTCTGAGACTCGTCTTGCAGAAGTTATTGCTAGGAGCAGAGCTGTTTTCCAAGATAAAAACTTTATATCAGCTGTAGCGGCTGGCTCGAAAGGAGGCAGGGTGAGTTTTTCCCAGACATAATTGAGGTCCCATGCAGGTATTGGTGATCTCCTTGGAGGCCTTACATCTTTGGCCCCTCTGAGGTACTGCCTTAATAAAGGATGAGAAAAGATTGGTGGCTCTGTATTGTAATGAGCCGAAATGGCAGAGGCATGAATTTTTACAGATGAAAAAGACAGGCCATTGTTCAGCATCTCAGTCAAGTATTGCAAAATCTGAGGAATGTTTGGTACAGCAGTGTCAATTCCTTGTGCCTGGTTCCAAGCACAAAATCTCTTCCATTTTCCAGCATAGGATGTTCTAGTACTAGGCCTCCTGGCCTCCAAAATGACATCCATCACCGCCTGAGTGAGAGGTGTGTTTTGTATGACTACATTATCCACCATGCTGCCAGATTTAAGGTCTTGAGTTAGCTGGGCAGGATCTGATTGTTGTGCTGGGACAGTAGATAAGGTACTTGATGTAAGGTCCAGGCTGGGCATTGAGACAAGTTCCTTAGGATTGGATACCAGTACTGGCGTGGCCAGTCTGGGGCAATCAGAATAATTTTTGGCTTCTCCTGTCTGACCTTTAGGAGTACCTTGGGGAGGAGAGGCAGAGGAGGAAAGGCATATACTGTTAAGTTTTTCCAGCTGAAAGATAGGGCATCCACTTTCCATGCTTGTCTGTGGTAAGTCCTTGTGCAGAATCTCTTTAATTGCTAGTTGTGAGGTGATGCAAATAGATCTATGTCCGGGCATCCCCATTTTCTTGTTACCATGCTGAAGACTTGTGGATCCAATTTCCACTCGTGGGGATCCATGGGGTTTCTGCTTAGTTTGTCTGCCAGAGTATTTACCTTTCCTGGCAGGAATTGTGCCTGCAGATGTACTTGGTAAGTCAATGCTGTGTCCCACAAAGTCATGGCTAGTCTGCAAAGAGGGTAAGAATAAGTGCCTCCCTGCTTGCTTATGTACCACATGACCGTGGTATTGTCTGTCTTTATCAGTAGTTGTCCTGGATGAAGTAGGTCCTTGAAGGCTGTCAGGGCATTTTGAACAGCTAGCATCTCTTTTTGATTGATATGCAGATGCATTTGTTTTGTGGACCATGTGCCTTGAATACATCTTCTGGCCATGTGGGCTCCCCAGGCATAATCCGATGCATCGGTTGTTAAAGTCTGTGTGGCTGGAGGTAGAGTGAATGGCTTTCCCTTGTTCTGGTGACAGGCCTTCACCCACCATCGAAACTCCTGTTGCAGGCAGGGAATGAGAGTAACCATTGTTTCCAGGCTGTGGTAATGTTGAGTCCAAACACTTTTTAGATACCATTGAAATTTCCTCATATTCAGTCTTGCATACGGAATTAGTAGAATGCAGGATGCCATAAAGCCCAAAGCCTGCAGATAACTGGGCCTTTGTTGCCAGTTTGAAATAGGTAGTCAGTTGTCTGTCTGGCATGAGATAAGCCATCTGGGCAGTTGTATTTAAGCTTGCACCCAGGAATATTACCTTTTGAGAGGGTACTAGTTTTGATTTCTGTTCGTTGACTGTGTACCCTAGGCATGGTAGTAATCTCTTTACAAACGCCAGATGCTGTAGTAGAATATGTCCGTGTTCTCTGCTTGAATGAGGCAGTCGTCCAAATAAGGATATATTTGTATTCCTCTGTCTGCAGTATGCAATTACTGGTGCCAGGCACTTTGTGAAGACCCTGGGCGCAGTAGATAAGCCAAAGGGCAGTGCAGAGAATTGGTAGTGCATTGAGCCAGCTTTGAATCTGAGGTATCTTCTGCATGTTTGTCTGATTGGGACATGCAGGTATGCCTCTTTTAGATCTAAAGTCACAAGCCAAGCCTTCTTGCCCAAAGTACAGTTTAGTACCTACCATAAATGTAGATGTCCGATAGATATGCAACTGCAGTCCTTACATATGGGTTGTCCTGCCTCAGGCAGCCCTCGGTCGGCCGGATTCCAAAGTCTGGGTCCGGCGTCGGCTGATGTCGCCTCCTCCCCGACGTCAGAGCGGCTGAGGTATAAAAGCATCAGCCGACGCCATCTTCCTCAGTGTTTCTTGCCCCAGATGCCAGGTGCCCTCCAAGGAAGGCTAAATTTAGAACTGGATAAAAAAGTCCAGACATACACAATAGCAATAAACAGATACACCGTAACAGATATCCCCAGCTAAGTATAAAAGGAGGGAAGTGGACCCAATACACAGAGGGGTAAGGAGGGAGGGAAAACCTGACTGCAGTTGCATATCTATCGGACATCTACATTTATGGTAGGTACAAAACTGTACTATGTCCTTCAAGAATGCAACTGCAGTCCTTACATATGGGTTGAATACCATAGCCAAGCTGGGGGTGGTAGGCTCTAAGATAAGGATGGTGTAGCTAAAATGCCCTGCAGGACTGCTGAAGCAAAGCCTGCTCGGGATCTGAATATAAAGGCAGGTTATAGTGCTTGGAAAATGTATGCACGGAGCTCCATGTAGCAGCTTCTACAATGTCCTTTGTAGCCACCCCTCTTAAGAAGGCTGTGGAGGTGGCTGTAGCTCTGGTGGAGTGTGGCCTGATATTGGCTGGCACACCCTTTCCATGAAAAGAATAACAGAATCTGATGCAATGTCCAATCCATTTTGAAATAGTTTGGAAATTGCCTTTCCTTGCACTGCAGGAGCGTATGCTACAAAAAGTTGTTCTGACTTTGTTGGCCTTTGTTCTGTCCAGGTAGTAGCGTAGTTGTCTGTGTACGTCTAAAGTGTGCAGCAGCCTTTCCCCTTTATTTTGAGGATTGGGGAAGAAAGTAGGCAGGTGAATTGCTTGATTTAGAGACACCCTGGATATCACTTTTGGCATAAAAGAAGGATTGGTTCTTAAAGAAACCCTGTCCTGATGAAAAATGAGAAATGGAGGTACTGCCATGAGGGCCTGTATCTCCGAAACCCTTCCAGCTGAGGTAATTGCCAACAGGAAAACTGTTTTCCAGGAAAGAAATTGCAAGTCTGAAGATGCCGCTGGTTCAAAAGGAGGAAGAGTTAATTTCTCTAACACAAATTTGAGGTCCCATGCAGGCACTGGTGGTTTTCTGGGAGGTTTGATATTCTTTATCCCTCTTAGAAATTGTCTTAGCAAAGGATGTGAAAACACAGGTGGATCAGTGTTGTATTTTGCTGAAATTGCTGAAGCGTGTATTTTTATGGAAGAATAGGAAAGTCCATTATGCAGCATTTCTGCCAAATATTCCAGTATCTGTGGGATGCTCATTACTGATGCATCCTGTCCCTTGTTGGTATTCCAGATGTTGAATCTCTTCCATTTGGCTGAGTAAGTCTTTCTGGTGGAAGGTCTGCGTGCTTCCAGTAATATCTGTTGAACTTCCTTGGAGAGAGAGATATGGGGAGAAATCAAGGAACCCTCCAAGCTGTCAGCTGCAGAGTTTGCAGGTTGGGGTGAACCGTCCTGTAATTGTGCTGAGTCAAGAGTAGAGGCCATTGAGGCAGGGGCCACGGCTTGGTGCAAGTTATGCTCCTTAGTAATGGATACCAGTGCTGTCTTGGCCAATCTGGAGCTATTAAGATGCCTTTGGGTTGCTCTGCTTTGATCTTCAGTAACACATTGGTCATTAAAGGTAGAGGTGGGAATGCATATATTGTTAGAGAGTTCCAGCTGAATGAGAGAGCATCTATTCTCCAGGCTTGTGGATGGTGTGTCCTCAAACAGAACCTTTTCAGCTAATGATTGAGGTGGGAAGCAGAGAGATCTATGTCCGGCCTCCCCCATGCAAGAGTTATTTGTGCAAAAATGTCTGGATGCAACATCCATTTGTGCGGGTCCAGGATGTTTCTGCTTAGACTGTCCGCCAGAACATTGTCCCTGCCCGGAACAAACTGGGATTGCAGCTGTATGTTCAGTTTCAGGGACTTTTCCCCAAAGAGTCATTGTTAGTCTGCAAAGGGGGCAAGAATGAGTACCTCCCTGTTATGTACCACATAACAGTGGTGTTGTCTGTCTTTATTAGCAGATGACCTTGTTGAAGATATCTTCCGAAGGCCTCGATTGCATGAATTACTGCTAACATCTCTTTTTGATTGATGTGAAGATGCCCTTCCTGTGGGGTCCATTGCCCTTGAATGCATCTGCCCTCCATGTGCGCCCCCCATCCATGGTCTGAGGCGTCTGTTGTAATGGTTTGTCTTGTTTGAGGTTTGATGAAAGGCATACCTTTGTTTAACTGGCTTGCTTGGGCCCACCACAGAAATTCCCTTTGTAGACATGGGATGAGTGGAATAATTGCTTCTAAGTTGTGGCTGTGTTGTGACCATAAACCTTTTAGGTACCATTGTAATTTTCTCATGTGTAGTCTTGCCAGTGGAACCAGTAGAATGCAAAATGCCATGAAACCCAGGGCCTGCAGGATTTTCCTTGCAGTCATCTGGGTGAGCTTTGCTAGGCTTTCGAAGTAATGTGGTAATTGTTCTTGCTTCTCTTCTGTGAGGTAAGCCATTTGTGATTCCGTGTCTAGTTTGGCTCCTAGAAAAATTATTTGCTGGGATGGCAGTAGTCTTGATTTTTGTAAGTTGACTGTGTATCCCAAAGCCTGTAGTAAGTGAATGACATAATTCAAGTTTTTTGTCAAGGCTTGCTTGCTGTCCGCTTGTATGAGGCAGTCGTCCAGGTAAGGGTATATTTGTATCCCCTGGAGTCTGCAGTGTGCAATTACTGATGCCAGGCATTTCGTGAATACTCTGGGCACAGTAGATAAGCCAAAAGGCAATGCTGAGAATTGATAATGCTCTGACCCTGCAAGAAATCTGAGGTATCTTCTGCAACTGTGTCTGACTGGGACATGCAGGTATGCCTCCTTGAGGTCCAAAATAACCAGCCAAGACCCCTTGCACAGCATGGGAAGGAGTTGCTGGAGCGTCAGCATTTTGAATTTTCGTACAATGAGAAAAGTGTTTAGAGCGAACAAGTCCAGTATAGGTCTCCATTGCTTTTCTTTTCTTGGAACAAGGAACAGTCTTGAGTAAAATCCCTGGCCTTGTTCCTGAGGAGGTACCTTTTCTATTGCTTTGATTTTTATCAGCTTTGAAACTTGTACTAATGCCTCTGCCCTTTGATTTTGTGGCAGGTTGGGCATGCCTTGTCTTGTTGGTAAAGTATGGAAGTGGAACCTGTAGCCTTGGTCTATTCTGTCCAGAATCCATTTGTCCTTTGTTAAAATGTGCCAATTTTTTGAAAATAAGGATAATTTTCCGCCTAAGGGTGCTTCTCTGAGCCTTGGTCGGCGGTGTGAAAGTCAAGTCATTGTGATTGTCCCTGTGGAGCAGTAGAAGTCCCTGCGCCACCTCTCTGATTAGTCGGTTGCCATTGGCGTCCCCTGTAGGAGCCTCTGTATTGCCCTCTCCCTCGGGCACGCCTGTTTTTTCCCCTTTGAAACTTGTCAGTGTCTGGAAAGGACCAATTCTTAGTAGGCCAATTCCTGCTGAACCTTGGTGGCTGAACCTGGAGGAAATCGTTGACTGTTTGCACTGATTTAGCCTTTTCCTCAATTGATTTCAACACATCCTGAGCATTAGCACCAAATAGCTTGTGTTTTTCTAGAGGTGCATCTAGAAGCTTTACTTTAACATGATCTGGCAATGCCTGTTCTTTCAACCATGCATGTCTACGTATGACGGCCCCTGTCATAGCTGCCCTACATGAAGCTTCCAATGCATCATAACCACACTGAAGAAAATGATTGCTAACCAGCTGTGTATTATGAACCAAATCCTGCAAGGCCTTTCTATCTAAAGGCTCAGGAGAGGCTAACTTTTTCTGCAAATCATCCATTAAGAAATCCTGATACTGAAACATATGAAAAAGGCAATTAAGGGCCCACATGGCACGTGTGGTTGAGGTATAAACTTTTTTGTCCCACCTCTCCAGGGACCTAGCTTCCCTGTCTGACGGCAAAGGATTTTTGGCCGTGGATAGGCCACCCCTTTGGGCCCCTGAGAAATTGTTTCTAGATCAACAGAATGGGCCTTAAAGAAATGTTTATGAGTTTCAGGAACCCTGTAGTATCTGTCCGGCTTGACAGGAGCAAGGGGGAGAGAATCAGGAGAAGCACTCGAATCTGAGTACACATCATCCAGTACATCTAACACTGGAGGGATGATAAAGGCCTGTGCTGGGGAAGCTTAAGGAAGGTACAAAGCCTTTTCCTGGAGTCGGAGAATTCCTGGCCTTGCCACTGAAAATGCTCTCTCATGGAGTGGAGAATTTCCCCAAAGGAAATATCCTCAGGAGGAGAGGCAGAAGGAAAAGATTCCTCCGCATCAGAATCCTCGTAGGCCTGAAAGGACTCTTCCTGGGTATCTGAGTGATCAGAGTCACCAGAGGCTTCATCAGAAGAAAGGGTGTCTGTATGCTCAACCCTGGGCCTTTTGTCTGAAGGTGGCTGAGAACCTCTGTCAGGATGGGCCTGGGATCCTCTGATTAAGGAAATTAGATCTGCAGCTAAAGTCATGATTTGTTTATCAGAAGTGGGCTGAGGCAAAGATTTAGGAGGGTGAGACTTAGCCTGGCTGGAAGCCTTAGCATATGTGTAGGCCTTAATAGACAGACATAGGGGGCCTAGCCGCCCCACGTGCTGGAGTAACCTTGTCCACAGGTATGGTCTCAGGCAAATCTTGGCCTTCAGTTTCTGGAGGAAAATCAACAACCGGCACCGGCATAGGTTCCGGGGCCGAAGTGATCGGTAAAGCGGTGTCGTCGGTCTGAAGCGGTGAAAAAACCGCCTCAGAAGAGACCGATGCACTCGCGGTAGTCTTTGGCGTGGTGTCGGTGGAAGTCGCGGGCCGAGAATGTCAGTCCCGGTCTTTCTGTTTTTTTGGAAATATGTGGAGTTGGTTGTTCCGACGGCATGGTATAAGAGAATTTTTCGCCAAAAAAGTCTTCAGCAAACTCTGCCCGTCGCCTGAGTGTGCGCTTATTGAAGCAAGCACAGGCAGCACAGGCCGAGACGTCGTGGTCTGGGCCAAGGCAGGGAAGGCAGTAAGTATGGAAGTCCTTATGAGGTATTTGTTTACCACAAGACAAACAATTATTAACTTTTTCAGTTTTTTCTGACATCGGCTGAGGCAAGAAAAGATTCCCCAACGGGGTACTTAGCTTTTTGATGACTTCGGATATGTAAAACACAGGAGCTGACTGACCAGCACTTGCGAACTGCTTCTGCTTCGGGCACCGCGCGGCAGGAAAGACGGAGGAAGATGGCGTCGGCTGATGCTTTTATACCCCAGCCGCTCTGATGTCGGGGAGGAGGCGACATCAGCCGACGCCGGACCCAGACTTTGGAATCCGGCTGACCGAGGGCTGCTTGAGGCAGGACAACCCATATGTAAGGACTGCAGTTGCATTCTTGAAGGACATCATGGGCAGAAACTGCTGTAGAGTCAACATTTTGAATTTTGGAATATCCAGATGTGTTTAGAATAGAGAGGTCCAGTATTGGTCTCCAGGCTTTGTCCTTTCTGGGTACCAAGAATAGTCTTGAATAGAATCCTTGTCCCCACTCTTGCTCTGGCACTTGTTGAATGGCTCTCATGTCCATGAGGGATGAAAATTGTTTTTGTGCCTCTGCCCATTGATTGCGTGGCAGGTCTGGCATACCATTTAGCCTTGGCAGGGTGTAAAAGTGGAACCTGTAGCCTTGTGAAACTAAATTTAGAACTCATTTGTCCTGGGTGATCATGTGCCAATTTTGTGAAAGAAGTGCTAGTTTCCCCCCCAAAGGGGCTGCCAAAAGATAAGTGCTTGCTGCTGGAAGGGGAAGTCATTGAGACTGTTTCCTGTATGGCTGTGATTTTTCCTCTCCGCTCTTGGAGGTAGAAGCACCCCATTGTTTAGGCCCATATGAGCCTTGGGGCTGTGATCTGCCTCTGGGGTGTCTGTATCTGCCTCCTTGTGGTCTGACACTGGAAAGGACCAATTCTTTGTAGGCCAGTTCCTGCTAAAGCTGGGAGGCTGTACCTGCAAGAAATCCTTGACTGTTTGCATAGATTTAGCTTTGTCCTCCATTTTCTTCAACACCTCTTCTGTTTTAACACCAAACAAAGTATCATGCTGTAAAGGAGCACCTAATAGTTTTGCTTTAACATGATCAGGCAGATTTTGTTCTTTTAACCAAGCATGCCTCCTAATGACAGAACCTGCAACAGCGGCCCTGCAGGAGGCCTCTAGAGAATCAAAACCACATTGCAAACTATGCCTTCCAACTTGTTCAGCTGCATGCAATAAATCCTGCATTTCTTTGTTGTCTGCACATTCTGTATTTGCTGACATTTTCTGTTTAAGCAAAGACATAAGATATTGCTGATATTTAAGCATATGAAATTGGCAATTTAAGGCTCTTACAGCCAAGGTAGGAGAGGTATAAATCTTTTTGCCCCATCTGTCTAGGGCCCTAGAATCCCTATCAGAGGAGATATGTTTTTTTGCAATAGAAGCCTTGACCCCTTTGGGACCCTGAGATATGGTTTCTGGCTCAGCAGCAGGGTTTTTATAAAGAAATTTATGTGAATCAGGAACCCTATAGTATCTGTCTGGCTTAACAGGGGCTGGCGGTAGAGAGTCTGGAGAAAGATTGGACTCTGAAAATACATCTATAATGTCTAAAACAGGCGGGATAGCAAGGGGCCTGTGCTGAGGCAATAAAAGGAAGTCTCTGAGCTTTTTCTTGGATTCTGAGTAATCTTGGCTCTCCCACTGGAAATGCTCCCTCATAGTATGCAGTGTCTCCTCAAAAGAATAATCCTCAGGAGGAGAGGCTGAAGGAATAGATTCTTCAGCATCAGAATCCTCATAGGGAGGAATAGAGTAATCCTGTTCAGAGGAGGAATCAGAGGAAATGGAAACCTGGTCAGAAGATTCATATTCTAACTCTTGCCTAGGCCTCTTATCAGGAGGGGGATGGGAACCCCTGATCAAAGTAATTAGGTCTTCGGACATTTTAAGCATCCGTTTTTTAGGCATGGAGGCCTGTCCAGGTGAATGCTGTACTTGTTTCTTTGTCTTTAGAGCTGCTTTAGTCTTTGCCTTTGAAGCTGAAGTAGGTTTCACATACAACTGTGTAGGCCTGAAAACACCCTCAGAAGCAGATGCCTGCTCAGCGGCTCTGGACCCATCTGAGGGAATAGTTTCCGAGTGTCCAATACCTTGAGTTTCCAGAGGCCCAGTCGGCTCCACGTGGGAGACGGAAGCGGCCTGTGGCTCTGAGGTAGCGGGCGTCAGGGGCTGCGAAAGCACCTCACTGAGAACCAGCGACAGGCCTAGCAGAAGCCTCGTCGTCGGTTTTGGATCTCTGATGCCTGTCCTTTTCTTAACGTTTTTTATAAACTCCGGTAGTCGGCTGATCCAATGGCATTATATAATTAAATCTTCTGCCAAAGTAATGGAATGCAAAATCATACCGACGCTTAATAGTGCGTTGGTTAAATCTAGCACAAAACCGACAACTAGCAACGTTATGGTCAGGGCCTAGGCAAGGAATGCAGTAAGAAAGAAAATCCTTATGAGGTATTTGCTTCCCACAAGAAATACAATTATTAACTTTTTCTGACATCGGTCGGGAGCAAGAAAAAAGTTTCCCCAATGGGGTACTTAGCTTTAATGAAGACTTCGGATCTGAAATTCGAATTTGAAAAACTCAGGAGTCTGCCGACCGGCACTTGGGAACTGCTTTTGCTTTGGGCACCGTGCAGCAAGAAAGACTGAAGAAAATGGCGTCGGCTACATCTTTTATACCCCTGGTGCACTGACGTCAGGGAAGAGGCAACAGCAACCGACGCCGGACCTAGACTTTGGAATTCAGGCCGACTGAGGGTAGCCTGCCAGCAGGATAACCCAATTGTAATGACTGCAACAGTGAAACACGAAGAACATCTTGCTTTTGAGCCTGTGCCCACTGATTTGGGGGTAGGGTCTGGCCAACCATTTGGGGTTGGTAAGGAGTGGAAGTGGAATCTATCCTTGGGAAACTATATTTAAAACCCATTTGTCTAGGGTAATGAGTTCCCAATTTTTTGCAAGCAGGGCAATCTTTCCCCCTAAAGGAAAGAGTCAGTTGAGCAAGGCTTGGAAGGTTTAAAGTTAAGTCATTGAGACAGTTTCTCAGAAACAAGATCAGGTACAGGGTAAGGTATCACCTCAAAAAGCAAGAAACAATCCAAAAAAAACATGGAAAAGGTGTTTTATTGGTGCATCTTATACATTTAAATGGAATGAGTTTTCTTTGTTCTGTTAAAGTCTGATGAAGCGTTCTATGTGATGTGAAAGAGCTTACTTTTCGAATAAAAGGTTTTATTTTTACGTTTGTCTACCTGGTTTGCTTCGATCATTGAGACAGTTTACCATGGGGGGGGGGTCTTACTACTCCCAGCTTTGGAAGTGGGACCCCCCACTGCTTAGGCCTGTGAGTACCTTGGGACTGAAGCCTGGGTGTTCTGCTGGTTCTGGGTTTGGACTGAGGCCTGGAAGAGGCAGGAAAGGGCCAGTACCTACTAAATCTGGGAGGTTGTACTTGCAGGAAATCGTTAACAGTTTGCACAGATTTAGCTTTTTCCTCCATCTTTTTAAGTACTTCTACTGCTCTGTTGCCAAACAGGCGTTCTTGGTTTAAGGAAGCATCCACTAATTTAGCTTTAACATGATCTGGCAAAGATTGCTCTTTAATCCAAGCATGCCTTCTAAGTACAGACCCAGTGACAGCAGCTCTGCAAGATGTCTCTAATGAATCAAAACCACATTGCAAAGTATGTTTTTCAACTTGTTCAGCAGAATGCATTAAATCCTGTAATTCTTTATTTTCAGCAGAGTCAGGAATCAATATAATTTTCTGTTTAGGCAATCCAGTAATATGCTGCTGATACTTTAACATATGAAACTGGTAGTTTAAGGCCCTAATGGCCAAAGTTGCAGAAGTGTATACCTTCTTACCCCATCTATCCAGGGCCCTGGAATCTGTCAGAGGGGGTAGGGTTTTTGGCAGTAGTAGCCTTAATGCCCTTGGGTCCCTGTGAAATGGTCTCAGGATCCACAGTAGGATTTTTAAAGAGGAACTTGTGAGAGTCAGGTAACCTGTAATACCTATCAGGTTTTCTGGGAGCTGGAGGACAAGTGTCAGGGGCCAGGCTAGATTCCGAGAAGGCATCATCTACAATGTCCAGTACAGGAAGGATAGCTAAAGGCCTGTGTTGAGGTAGGAGTAAGAATTCCCTAAGCCTCTTTTTGGAGTCAGAGTAATCCTGGCTTTCCCAGCGGAAATACTCCCTAAGAGTATGCAAGGTTTCACCAAAAGAGAAATCCTCTGGAGGGGAAGCAGAGGGAATTGAGTCCTCTGCATCAGACTCCTCATAGGTAGATAAGGGCAACTCTTTGTCATCAAAGAAAACAGAAATTTAAGAATCCTGATCAGAAGAATCAGAAGGAAAATCAGTCCTAGGTCTCAGAGGGAGAAGGGTGGCTTCCCCTGATTAGAGTAATAAGGTCTTCAGCCATTCTTATCATTTGTTTTTTAGGCATAGGGGCCTGGACCATGCAGTCTGGGAGTCTGTTTTCTAGGCATGGATCGAGTTTTAGGTGTTGAAGAAGAAGATAGCGTCTGTTTAATATGCAAGTCAGTTGGCCTGAATACACCCTCAGAAACCGGTGCCTGCACAGCGGCTCCGGACCCATCCTAGAGACATCCGCAGGTTCCACAGTCGAAGCAGCATCTCGCGGCATACTGGACTCAGTAGAGTAGCGGGTATCAGGGCCTGCGAAAGCTTCGCACTGAGTAATGGCGACTAGCTTAGGAGAAGCATCGTCGGCAGCTTTGGACCTATGCAGTCTGTCTCTCTATCTTTGCGTTTTTTCGGAATGTCGGTAGTCGGGTGGCTTACCAAAGCCATTTATGAATAATTGAACCGAGTACCAAAATATTTAGATGTGAAAATGAACAGACAATGAATAGTACAAGGTTTGAATAAGGCACAAAACAGATAACGAGGTACGTCGTGGTCTGGGCCTAAGCTAGGAATGCAGTACGAATGAAAATCTTTATCAGGTATTTGCTTTCCACAAGAAATACAATTAACTTTTACCGACATCGGTTTAGAGCAAGAAAAAGGATCCCCAACGGGGTACTTAGTTTAGTTGAAGACTTCAAATCTGAAACTCGAAAATGAAAATTTCAGGAGTTGGCCAACTGGCACTTGCTAACCGTTTCTGCTTCGGGCACCGCACTGCAAGAAAGACTGACGTAATGGTGTTGGCTGCATGCTTTATACCCCTGACTACATGACGTCATGGAAGATGAGACAGCAACCGACGCAGGACCCAAGACTTTGATAATCAGACCAACTGAGGGCTACCTGATAGCAGATAACCCAAATGTGAGGACTGCAACAGTGAAACACGAAGATCATCAAACTGAACAGTTTGATTGAAATTGTTCTCCTTCATTAATCCCAACATGAGATAAATAGCCAATAAAAAATTCTAAAGGACTTGCTTTGGTCAAGATAATATCAGAGTTGCTAATCCATGTCAGAGTACTACTAATTTTTTCTCCATGGTCCTAAAAGTTAGGAGAGAACACTGGCAGACTTATTCAACTCTGAAAACTTTTGGCCAGAGTGAGGGGATTAGCTCTTACAGAAAGGGTAGCTCAAACAGACCAAAAAGAAAGTTTATCCACCAAAAGAGACTGCAACTCAGGTAGTGATCTTGCAAAAGACAGAAAAAAATGAATAGTTTTCCATGGGAAGAAAGTACAGTTGTGCAAGTTGAATTTATCATAACAGTAGATGTTTGAATGATCACTGCTGCATTAGCCATAGCTATATGGGTTACATCCTGCCAAGGATATAACTGTCGGACAGCTTCCAAAGCTTCAGGGCACCTTCAATGTGCCCAAATTGTCAAGCAGCTTTAGCTGATCCAACTACAAGACAAGTCTAGCCATGAAGCCCTTCAGAGCCTTCCTGCCAGCAGATGGCAACTGAGCCCTAAAAGGAAAATGCTACGTGCAATGAGAAATGAATGTCCACACCCTGGCATAAAAAACGTACAAAAAAACCCAAGGGGGTGGGAGGAGCAGCTACGGCAGTACTGATCATTTAAACACGTACTGCTATGGCAAGTTCAGCTGGCATGGCTGTCCTATGTTCATCATATTGTTCACTGCTGCAGTAGCCTTCGCTATATGGATAGATTACCTTAACCACATTTGGAAGGTGGAGAGAAAAAAGTTTAGGAGCACCTAGAGAGTGGACCTAACAAAGCTTGATCTTGACCTACAGAAGGAATGAAGCTTACAGTACTGTGTAAAAGTATGTACAGAGGACTATGTAGCAGCTTCTAGTATCCAAACCTTTCCAAAAAGTTACACATGAAGCCAAGGCCCTGGTACAGTGGGGTCACTACCCTGCCTAGAACAGTTTTATTACAGTGAATATAACAAAAGGTAATAGCCTTACACAACCATTTCAAAAGTCTGTTTTGATACAAGTCGCCCCTATTTACCTTTACAAGAAATGAACTTATCCAAAGATCTGAAAAATGTATTTCTGTCATGATAGTACCTGAGCTGTCTGTGACATCCAACATATGGAAAGGAAAGAAAATGGGGAGACAGCTTGGCTTAAAATGAACTTGGACACTATTTTAGTCACAAAAGGAGGATTAGTTCTCAAAGAAACCTTGTCCCTATGAAAAATAAGATGAGGTTGACTAACCACAAGAGCTTAAGCTCAAGATACCATTCTTGGTGAGGTCACAGCAATCAGTAAAACTGTTTTCCATGTTAAGAACCTCAAGTCAACCAGATTAGCTAGTTCAAATGGAACAAGTTTTAGCTTCTCTAAAACATTAAGATCTCAAGGAGGGGCAGCTGGTTTTCTCAGAGGCCTCTTATGCAAAACCCCTTTCAAAGAATATTTTGAGATGAGACTATATTGAAACAGGAGGATTGATGGACAGACATACTAAAATGGCTGATGCATGAAACCTGACAGAGGAATAAGGTAGGTCATAGCATAATAACCCACGCAGATATTTAAAATCAGAAAACAGCTAGCCCTGAATTGGTGCTGGTTATGCTGTTGGCAACAACTATAAACCCTTTTCTATTTGATTCTATGATTTTCCAAGTAGCAGGCTTTCTTGTCTCGGTTAGTACCTGCTGTAAATCCTCAGTAAATAGGTGTCTAAAAGGAATTATGACTATCATACAGGCAAGTCAACTGAAGATGACTGATGTCAGAGTGCATCAATCAACCCTGTTCCTGTACGAGTAGATCCATCTGTGAGGAAGCTTGTGATAACTGATCCTGGACATTTTCAAAAGAAGGGAGAACCACAACTGCCTGGGCCAGAAGGGAGTCACCACAATGATCTTGGGGGATGAATCTTCAGAAGTACCCTGGATATTGATGGAAAGGAAGGAAAGTCATACAGGAGCAGATGTCCCCACATATGGATCAAATATTGGAAGATCTCCTGATCTAGTTTCCATTAAAGAGGGCCTGCCCTGGTCCTGCTCATCTTGTTTGCCATACAGTTATGCTCCAATAAATATAAGGGAAAAAACACAAAATAAATTACTGATGACCCAAAAAAGTTTTATAGAGAACTGGGAAATAAGGTAAAAGCAACAGATAGACCGCCAAAAAATGAGGAAGTAGATACATTTTGGAGAAGTATCTATGAAGATCCTGTGGAACATAACAAATATGCTAAATGGATAGAAGTAAAGGAGAGAATAAGAAGTTTAAAGGTACAGGATATGAAATGGGATGAAATAACTAGAGAGATTGAAATAAAGTTGAGAAAAGCCTCTAACTGGAAAACCCCAGGCCCAGGTGCAGTACCTAACTTTTGGCTTAAAGTATTAACTTCTTTGCACGATGATTTAGCCATGAGTAAGAACTATTTATATATGCACCCCAAACACACACTAAACTGGTTAACAACACGAAAAACAATGCTCTTACTTAAGAGTGAACCTGCAAGCTACGCTAAAAATTATACATACAAACTATACACAGGAACTGACGCTGACAGAGTTTATAGCCATTTAGAAGAAAACTCAATTATGGCAGTAGAACAAAAAAGCAATAAAAAAGTCATATGGAACAAAGGGCCCATTTTTTGTTAAACAAAGTTATAGCGGAGAACTGTAAGAAGGGGAAGAACCTAAGTATGGCATGGATTGACTACAAAAAAAGCATTTGATAGTATCCCACCATTCATGGATAAAAGAGTGCTTAAAAATGTATAAGATGCACCCTACACTGATTACATTACAGTAACCATGAAACAGTGGCAGATCACTTTGCAATTAAGCCATGATAAAGGATAGATTATTATCCCAGGGATAAAAATTCAAAGGGGGATATTCCAGGGCGACTCTGTCACCCTTGTTGTTCTGCCTTGCCATCATATCTCAAGTGTACCTCATTATGAGGAACGTACCTCATTTGGGGTCTTAAAAAGTTTATGTTCCTTGAAGTTCCTCAAAGTTCCACACAGAGAGTCTGTCACATTCAGTTATGAATTTTTTTTTTTTTTTTTTTTTTTTTAAGTGAAATCCATGGTAAATAGAAATTAATCATATTAATTCATTAAAGGATCTTCTTTACAAGTAAAACCAGCATATTTTAACTATCCTATGACCTTCCTAGTTGAAGTTGTTAGTAAGCCAGTAGCATGTGTTCCACATTTTGCCCATTTGTTCCACATTATGAAGGTGAGTGTTCCCTCATTTTGGAGAGGAAAGGTTGAGAGCTATGCTTGCCATTAACCCATTAAGCTGCTTACTTAACAGCTTAGGCCATGGCTACAATTTGGCTTCTAGAAAACAACAGTTTACTGACTTCTCGTCTTCTCTTTGTTGACGATTTGAAATTGTATAGCTCATCAGATGAGGAACTGAAGGCACAGCTGCAGGTTGTCAAAAATTTTTCAGATGATATTGGAATGTCATTTGGTCTTGAAGAATGTGCAAAATCAACCTTTAAAAAAGGAAAATTGCAGCACCAGGAAAACATCAGTTTGGGACAAGAATAAGAGGGGGTGTATAAACACTTAGGAATTGATGAAGGCTCAGCAATACAACATGAACAAATGCGAATAAGGCTTAGTAAGGAGTACTTTAGAGCACTTAAATTAATCCTGAAAACAGCATCGACACATAGGAACAAGATCCAAGCTATAAATCAATTTGCTCTTCCTGTCCTAACGTATAGTTTTGGAGTTACTGACTGGCCCCAAAAACTGTTGGATAGATTGGATATCAAAACAAGAAGGATGCTTCATGCTCACCAAATGATTTATAAAAATCAGTGTATACCAAGATTATATATCCCCCATTCTGAAGGAGGGATGGGCCTCCTTGAAATTGATTACATGTATAGATCTGCAATTGTGGGACTCCACACATCTACTGACCTCACAAGATCCAAATGTGGTGAAAGTTTTGAAACATGAGGAGAATAAATCTAAGATGACATCTCTGCTTAACTTAGCAGAAGCATATCAACGTCAAGCAGGAATGGAAAACAAACCAGAAGTGGATAAAGATCAGGCAGCAACTCAATGCGCTAAAAAAGAAAAGAATGAATACAAGGTGAAGGATCAGATGAGAAGGCAAGAAATGTGGAAAAAACAAATATAGTTGCAAGTATAAAAAACTTCTGGAAGAGCCTCATGTTGATCAAGAACGAATGCAGGAATGGTTAAGGAGAGGTGAATTTACATAAAGAAATGAAAGGTTAATATTGGCAGCCCAAGATAGTGGGCTGTGTACATGCTGGTTTACTAAGTCCATTAAACATGTGGGAGAAACAGACATATATAGGTTTTGTGGAACCAAGCTGGAAACAATTGCACACCTTATTGCTGGCTGCGATGCTCTAACGGCAGAGGGACTGTATACTGAAAGGCATAATGCGGCGAGATTGTTACGCTGGAGATTGTGCAAACATTATGGTATCGAAGTGGCTGAAAAACATTGGAAACATGAGCCACAGAGAATCATAGAAAATGATGAAGTTTACATCACATGGGATCACTCAATACCAACAGTCCAAAAGGCAGATGCTAGAAAACCAGACATAGTGATCCAAGAAAAGACAAAAGTAGCATTGATCATTGAAATTGCCACACCTAGTGACTATAGTGTCTTGCTTACAGAGAGCGACAAAGTCATAAAATACCTTGATCTGCAGGCAGAAACGAGAGCCATGTAGAAGAAAGATACCCAGACAATTCCAATAGTAGTAGGAGCAACTGGTCTTATAAAAAAAGAATTTACAATCATATTTAGATATGTTAGCAATTCATGTAACACCATATGAATTACAGGAGTCATTGCTGGGCACATTGCGGGTACTGCGAACAGCACTTTTGGCTAACATCAAAGAGTGAAATAATACTAATTTCATGAACTTTAATCGTACTCTGACTTAGGAATGGGGTCCATTCCAGTCATGGTATTAAAAACCCAAAAAACTTGGAGAAATCAAAAAAGAGCATTCCTATCAAAGGAAAAGAAAAGGAATTGGTCTTCCAGGCACTTTTGCATGGAGTACTAGAACAAAATCTTGCCAGTTGATTGCTCAGAGACGAGGCAAAGATCTACTTGAGGAACTCCCCACAGATGGATCAAATATTGGAAGATCTCCTGATCTAGTTTCCATTAAAGAGCGTCTGCCCTGGTCCTGCTCAGCTTGTTTGCCATACAGTTATGCTCCGACAGAATGTAGGATGCCTGTACAGTGAAGTTACGCTGTGAAGCTATATCCCAAAGTAACATGGCTAGTCTGCAAAGGAGGTATGGCCTTGTTTCCCCTTGCTTGTTGACATACCACGACTGTGTACTATATGCAACCACCTGAAGTAGTCCAAAGAGGTTTCAGAGAGTTGACTGCCTTGACCAGAGCAAGCATCTTTAACATTTTTGTGCCTGCATCTGGCCTTAGTGCCCACATCCTCCTGCACATTTTTTCCTCCAGAAATAGCTCCCCAAGCAAAGTCTAAAGTGTCTGTGGTGAATGACTGCTTTGAAGCAGGGAAGGAGAGACCTGGATTTAAGGATATCTGTTGTCTCTTAAAAGAATTTTCTTGTCAACCCCAGCACCGGGATTTGAAAAGATAAAGGGGGTGTTTATGCTGGAACCAAAGGGATTTAAGATACCACTGCATCTTTCTCATGTGGAGCCTTGCCAGAGGAGTCATGAGAACCATAGATGCCATCCTAAACTCTGAGGTATTCCCTTACAGTGTTGAAGTCTGACTGGAAAACCTTAGAATTAGATCTAAATGAAGATCTATTTGTCCCATGGAAGAAAAGCTCTTTGAACGAGGTGTATAGTTGAGATCCCAGAAACACAATCTTCCTGTGTGAAGGGCTTGAGAAAGACTTTTGAATAGTCTCTCAGAATCCCAGTTTTTGTAAGAGATCTCTCACCCAATAGAAAGATTCCGGACACTGAAAAAGATGGCAAAGACAAGCAAGTTGTCGAAATATTGAAAAATTGTGGATAACCTGTAGCAAGTCGTGAGCTATAACTGGAGCTAGATACTTTGTGAACACACTTGTTGCAGTGGATAGTCCAAAGGGTAAGGCAGAGGACTGATAATGCGATGCTATGGCCTTTCTTATTCTTCTGTCAAGTTTCATTTACTGGCCATTTCAACATGTCTGCCCATCAACAGGTTGCGAATTATCATCATTCTGAATTTGGTCACTATCGCAAACAGGTTTAGGAAATAAAGATCTAGAACTGGTCTTAAAGTATTTTCTTTCTCTGGTATTAGGAATATCCTTAAATAAAAAACCCTTCTGCATCTGGTAAGGAGGAACTGAGTCTATTGCTTCTTGGGATAGCATATGATGATCAGGTGGAAACAAGAGAGTCTGATCTGGAAAGTGAGGAATGACCCCCTGGAAAGGCGGAATTTCCTCCTATAGCCTTCTGCAACCTTGAATGATTTTCTAAAACAATCTGCTGCCAAAGAGAAAAACTTTTAGTTATGTACTCACCATAACTTCAGATGTTTGGGATCCATCTCGCCTACATTCTGTACTGATGGGCTCAGAGCCGATCCCTCGGCTCCGACTCGGCACGCTTATGCTATAGAGCGAGGCCTCTTATTGGCTGAGCTATCTTTATCCCAGGATGCACCACCACTAATCCCCCAGATCTTGTTTGTCCGCATTCATGCACACATGCACAACTTGATTATATAACATTGTTAGATGTTTCAAGATGAAACAACAGGATTCGGACCTTCTGATATCCTCTGATCTCCAAGGAAGGGGGACGGAGGGTGGGTTATTAAGAATGTAGGCGAGATGGATCCCAAACATCTGAAGTTATGGTGAGTATATAACTAAAAGATGTTATGTGATCCTATCTCGCCTACATTCTGTACTGATGGGACAGCGTCCCTAGCACCTAAATCCCGGGTGGCTCATTGGAAAACACTCCTGAGCACTGTGGAACCAAATGAAGCCCGTCCTCTAGATGCCACATCTAATTTGTAGTGGGAAATGAAGGTGTGCGGGGAAGACCATGTAGCCGCGGCACAAATGTCACTAATAGCAAGCTTAGAATGAAATGCTACCGAAGTAGCCATAGCCCTTGTAGAATGAGCCTTGACAGAGGTGGTAAGCTCTTTGTTAGAATAAAGATAAGCTTGAGAAATACAGTCCCTGATCCATTTGGCAATAGTGACCTTTGTGACAGCTTTGCCCAATTTGTTATCTGCAAAGGATACAAACAACTGATCTGTTTTCCTTGTTTGTTTGGTCCTGTCTAAATAAAAACGTAACTGTCTGTGGACATCTAGTGTGTGGAATATGAACTCCGCTTTGTTAGAGTATTTTGGGAAAAAAAACTGGAAGCACTAACGATTGTTGTAAGCAGAAAGTAGAACAAACTTTAGGGACAAAGGAAGGATTTGGTCTGAGGGATACTCTGTCTTTGTGAAAAACCAAGTACGGGGGTTTTACTGACAAAGCTTGAAGCTCTGAAACTCTTCTGGCAGAAGTAATCGCCACCAGAAAAGCTGTCTTCCATGATAGAAACTTTAGATCACATGTAGCTGCCAGTTCAAAGGGGAAAGAAGTCAAGGCGCGTAACACTATATCGAGATCCCATGGAGGTGCAGGATGAGAAATCGGAGGCCTTAATAGAGCAGCACCTTTCAAGAAGGTCTTACACAATCTGTTGCTCATTAAAGGTGGGTCTATGGATTCGTGAAAATTAGAAATTGCTGCCAATTGTACCTTGATGGTAGAAACTGAAGAGCCTTGATTGAAAAGAGAAGTCAGAAATTTCAGTACTTCTGCCATGGGAATAGAAATGGGGTCCAGGCCCCGGAGTTGAGCCCAAATAGCAAATCTTTTCCATTTGCTAGAATACAGTTTCTTTGTAGCAGACTTATGGGCTAAAGATAATATGTGTACAACATCTGGATCCAATGTATGACTCCTGACTATCGTCGGAAGAGGAGGAGCCAAGCAGTCAATTTCAAGGTGTGTAGGGACTGGTGGAATAGTCCCGACTGATGAACCAGTAGGTCTGGGATCTGATCCAGGAACCATGGACCTTCCAGGGCATGTTTCTGAAGATAGGGGAACCATACTTGACGAGGCCAGTAAGGAGCAATTAAGATCATTTTGCTCCCCAAGAGATGCCTTTTGAATCACTCTGGGAAGGAGAGGAACTGGAGGGAAGGCATAAAGCAAGCCGGTGGGCCAAGGATGGACTAATGCGTCCATGGGGCTCTTCCCCGGAGCCGGGGCTAGGGAGAATTCTTTGCACTTCGCATTCAGAGGAGTCACGAAGAGATCGCAACATGGAACTCCCCATTCGCTGAAAATGTGACTTGCAACTGTCATATTCAGAGACCATTCGTGAGGAGAGAGGATGGTCCTGCTCAATCTGTCGGCTATCACATTGGACTTGCCCGGTATGTGAGTAGCCACTAGGAAGCGTTTGGTCGAGACTGCCCATTCCCAAACTCTCATGGCTTCTCCGCAAAGAGGATAGGATCTGGTCCCTCCCTGTTTGTTCAGGTACCAAACAACTGACATGTTGTCTGAGTGAACAGCAATTACGCCCTGAGGGAGATAATCGTGAAGGGCTTGAAGGGACAGAAGTACTGCGCTCATTTCCAAGATATTGATATGAAGCAAAGTCTCTTCCGGATGCCATTTGCCTTGGACTGACCTGCCCAGGGAATGCCCCCCCCCACCCCATCTGGGAGGCGTCCGTGGTCAAAGTGGCCGCCGGAGGAGGTAGAACAAAGGGTCGTCCCTGCTCCAAGTTGGAGGGCACTAGCCACCAGCGAAGGTCCCGTCTGCAAGATTCCGTGATCCATACAAGGTGACTGAGGGGGAGTTCCTGAAAGGACCACTGAGCTGAAAGAAGCCAGTGGAGAATTCTCATGTGCAACCTTGCCAAGGGGACTAGAAGAACCGTGGCGGACATGGATCCCAATAGCTGCAGGACCATTCTGGCTGGGGCTTTGGATCTGGAAAGTAAGGCTCGAACTTGAGCCTGTATGGTTTGTATCCTGTCTGTAGGTAGATAGACCCGCATTTGGTTTGAGTCTATCTCTACCCCTATGAATCTTATTCGTTGAGATGGCAGCAACACAGACTTTGGCCAATTGAAGGTGATTCCAAGGGAATTGCCCAGTGATATAGTGGCTTGTAGGCTCCGCAGAAGTAGATGCTTGGAGATGGCAGTTAGGAGCCAGTCATCTAGATACGGAAACACCTGGAATCCTAGACTTCTCAGGTGAGCAGTCACGACTGCCAAACACTTGGTGAACACCCTGGGGGCTGTGGTGAGACCAAAGGGCAGCACACGGAACTGAAAATGACTGCCTCCTAGGCTGAAGCGCAGATGTCTCCTGGACGCTTGATGCACCATGATATGATAATAGGCGTCCTTGAGATCTATGGAGCACATCCAAACACCTTTCTCCAGCAATGGGAGAATGGTTTGTAGGGTGACCATTCGGAACTTGGACTTTCTGACTGAACGGTTTATGATGCTGAGGTCCAAAATGGGCTTCAAGTCCCCGGTCTTTTTTGGCACCAAAAAGAATCTTGAGTAAGTCCCTAATCCGATCTGGTCTGCGGGGACCGGTTGGATGACTCCTTTTTGCAGCAGCTTTGAAACTTCTGAGGCTGCGGTATCCCGTTGACTGGGTAGCGGGTCCAGGATTTTATTGGACTGAGGGGGGGGGGTGAGAGAATGGGATGGAGTAACCTCCGGCGATAATCCGAAGCACCCATCGGTCCTGAGTGATACCCTCCCAGGCCTTTAGATGCTTCGAGAAACGACCCCCGACTGGCTCCGGAGCAGCACAGCCGGGCAATCCCTCAGGGACTATGAAAGGCTGAAGAGCCACGAAAGGACTCGCGGTCTCCAGTGTTGCGAGGGCCTCTGCCGCCTCTGGGATGGCGTCTTCCTGAAGAATTTCCCCCTCCTCTGCCTCTGGAAGGGGAATCCTCCTGCTGAGAGGGGTAAGGCTTCTGAGATCTACGGAACCACATTTTCCCTCCTCTTTTAGCCTTGGGATAAGGCCGAAAGGGAGTGGAAAATCGTGCCCCTACGGCAGTCAGAGTCTTACCCTCCTGTTCACAGCGGGTTAGTGTGTCCTTTACCTTGGGTCCAAACAGGGAGGACCCATCAAAGGGGGCGTCGGCAAATGAAGACTTAAAGGCCTCCGTGAAATGACACAGGCGGAGCCAGGCTTGTCTCCGTAGAGCAATGCCTGTACCCGCCACTCTACTCGCCCCTTCGGCCGCATAAGAAATGAGCCTCATGGACGAGTTCGAAATGGACGACATTGTAGCCAGCTGAGAGCCAACCGTCTGGGCCAGCTCCTCAGGCAGGTTACCCAATAGGGTATCGGATAGCTCCTTAATCAGATCCCTCTGAAATCTGGTAAAGTGCGTAAGGTAGTTCAAGGACCTCAGTGTAAAGGCCGCTGAACTGAGGGTGCGCTTTCTGTACCGATCCATGCTCCTAGACTCCTTATTAAGAGCATGGATGGACGTTGAAGCCTCTGCTACATCTTGCTGGGTAGCAGATGACACCACCAAAGCATCTACAGCCACACCTTTAGTTAGGAACTCCTTATCAGGGGGCGCCGAGATGAACTTGTTCAGACGAGCAGGCACCGGTTCCACAGAGTCTGCGTGTTCCCACGCCCTTCGACAGATCAAATCCAAGAGCTCGTCGAAGGGCGGAGACACCCAGGAGGCGGAAGGCTGAGCCCCGAAAGCATTCAGGAACACCGACTCATCAGCAGAGGGAGGTTTGGACTGCCAGCCGCCTCGTTGTTTTAGGGCTTCCAGGATGTCTGCAAAGGAGACATCATCCGAGGATGACTTAGGGAACCCCTCTGCATCATCGAGATCAGTGTCAGATGTCAGAGACTCATCAGGGGAGTCAACGTGCTTCCTCTTGCACGATCTTTTCCTGGGGGGTTCTTCCGAAGAGGCTTCAGAAGGACCTCCAGGAGGGGGAGAAACCCCAGCGGGGGTAACCCGAGGCCCAGGGGCTCCACTGTCTAAGGACAGGGGGACTGCCAACGACCCAGTTTCCGTATGTAGGGAAGGAGCTGGGGAAACCGTGGAGGTAGCCAAGGAAGATTTGGCTAATGCACTCCTCATAGCCCTGAACGCGGGACCACCAGAATCCTGGGAGGGTCCCACCTCCGTGGCCACGACAGTGGAGGGCACTCCCGCCACCGACGCACCAAGAGGGAGACTTGGGACCGAAAGCATCAATCCCGAAGCCTCCCCCCCAGGGCGGAAGGAAGAAGTCCGTGTACTGAACTCCGACCCAAGAGCCGGAGTTGGAGCAAGGGTCGGGCCCGACCCTAACACCTCCACAGGTTCCACCAGCACCGGCTCCAACGGTGCCGAAGCTGTTGGAGGAGGAACCACAGTCGGGGAGTGGACCATCGGCTCCGAAGCCAATTGGGCTGGAGCCGACACTAGCTTTTGGAACACCGGAGACTGGAAGAGTCGAAGGAGCACCCTGTCGATGTCCGAATCAGACATCTTGGATGATCTAGAGGATACCGATCGGGCCCGAACCGATTCTAAAATCGGCTATGAAGGGACTCAACAACTATCGGCTCCGAGGAAGGTTTCAAGGAAATTTCCCTCGGTGCCGATAAGGACTTCGGCTCCGAGGGGGAAGAGTCTGAGCCGGTAACCCTTATCGGCTCCAATATCAGTGGTGCCGATGAGGGTGACCGCCTCTCGATGTCCCAGACCTCGGCTCCGAAACCAGAGGGGTCGAGGCTGGAGGCATCGAGGCAGACCGTTCCGACCTCGGCTCCAAAGTCTGTGGAGCCGATGGAGAAGTCTGCTTAGATTTTTTAGTGGTCGGTTCCGACAGACTGGTCGTAGCCGACGCTTTCTTCTTTTTAGAAGGAGACGGAGAGGAAGATAAAGCCTCCTCGAAGGAAGGCTTGATTAATCCTTTGAGGATTAATTTGTTCTTGCTCTCCTGGAGGACTCTAGAAGAGAACGCGTGGCACACACTACACGACTCTTGTAAGTGCTTAGCACCTAAGCAATAGACGCAAGAGGAGTGGTCGTCCGTTATGGACATTCTGAAACCACACCTCGTGCATTTCTTAAACCCGGAGGGTTTGTGTTCTTTAGACATAACTGCTTTACCACAGAACCTATCTAAGTGAAAAAACACACTAACTTAGTCAAGTTAAGTCCAACAACTTTAACAAATCTATATATATATATATATATATATATATATATATATATATTTTTTTTTTTTTAAACTAAACAGTAAAAAACAAACAGAAGAAGAAAGAGAGTCAAGACCCTCTAACTTAAACGGGTACTTGACCCAAGAAAGAGACACAAGCAGCAAAGCAACAGGGGAAGGCCCCTCTAACTCAAACAGGAAACCTTCCCTGACTAAAAAAATCACGAATTTTCCAACAGAAATTCACCAAACACACTAATATAACAACAATAGCTGTTAAAACAGCTTTTGGGTTCAAAGTAAGGAAATTTGTGACAGGAAAAAGCCTAAATAAATAGTACTTAGCCCAGCCAAGTTGAGACCACGTCTAAGCTTGTTAGCGGCAAACGAGATCTGGGGGATTAGTGGTGGTGCATCCTGGGATAAAGATAGCTCAGCCAATAATTGGCCTCGCTCTATAGCATAAGCGTGCCGAGTCGGAGCCGAGGGATCGGCTCCGAGCCCATCAGTACAGAATGTAGGCGAGATAGGATCACATAACATCTGGACATTTAGACACCAGGCTGGGAGCGGGTCACAATGTCTCTTGAACAGTCAGACTTGTTGGACTGTCCTTGGTTTTGGGAGGTTCAAGTCTTCCTTTTGGAACCCCCTTGCCATTTCTTATTAAATTGTCCGTTTACCTGCATTCTGTTGAGAATGTTTATTGTGTTTTTGCTAAAGCTAGATGAGATAAATGCCTTGGAAAATTTGGAAAAGGAGGGATGAAATATCTTAGAGATGTCCTGGACTGGCTTGCCCTTTCATCACACATTTTGATCACCTCTGCAGCACAGGAACTAAAACACTAAATCTTTATAGAAGGGAGAATTTAAAATCTCACATTTATCATCTGGGAGGTTCTGAGAATGCATCCATGCAAACGTCTTCAAAACATTACCAGTTGTCCATAGCCCTGGAAGTAGTATCAGTGTCATACACACTGCAAACAAGTACTGCCCTGTGCAACAGAAGGAACCAAGTTATTTAAAGTAGGTTTTTCCTCACAAGAAAAGCACAGTTGTCTAAAATCTTACAACAGTAGATGTCCTTCTCTTCACTGTTGCAGTATTCATAACCTAAGGGATAGCTTGATGTCCAGCCAATATACTAACGTCTTTAGGACCTATAGGCAATGTACTTCACATACACTCACTGGCGGAAGGCACAGAGCATAAAGTTGATGTACGAACACAGACTCACTTAACTGAAAAAAGTCCCAAAAGGAACAGAATGTCTCTACGGACAAGGAAACATCTGCATGCAGAAGGAGAAAAGTGAGGAGACCCTTGGCCAGGAGGGCAAGAACAACAGACTACAGCAGAGGGGGCATGAGGATGGGAGCAAATACTGCAACAGTGAAGAGGACATCTACTGTTATATTAAGATTTTACAAAACTGCACCATGTCCTGTTGCAGTACTTATAACCTAAGGGAGAGTACAAAAGTTCAAGAGGAAGCTGGGAGAAGGATGGCACAGAGCAGCACTCCAGAAAACCATGCAGGATAGCCCTGATAAAGCCAGCTCTGGTCTTGGAAGTAATATCCAACTTGTAATACTTTGTGAAAGTATGAAGAGAGGACCAAGCAGCAGCCTCAAGAAGCGGAGTCGAGAGCAACGAGCAGAAATTGTCGATAGCTGAGCTTTAACAAACTCTAACCCAGCATGTAGCAGATCGTACAAATAAGAGAAACACAGGAAACTCCACAGGTTGGGGGGGGGGGGTCCTGATAGCAAGAGAAGAACAAAAGCTTTCTATTTGGATATATGATTTCCTGTTAGTGGGTTTCCCGGCCTCCTTAAGGACCTGAAGCATATCCAAAGAAAAGAAGTGCCTAAAAGGGATCAAAACCCTATCAACCAGTCAGTTGAAGAGTGGACAAGTGAGGAAAGATAAGAGTCCCCTTGTCTTGTGTGAGAAGATCCACCTGGTGAGGTAACTTTTGGTGAATGCCCCTTCCCAAGTGAGAAAGGGGAACCAATGCTGTCTGTGTCAAAAGGGCATCACTACCAAGATTCTGAGAGAGTCCAACCTGATCTTGTGCAAGACTCTAGACAGGGTGTTTACTTTTCAAGCCACAGGACTTGAAACTCTGGAACAGAATAGAAGTTGTCTGTTCAGAAGGGAGACAAAAAGAACTGCCTCTAGAATACCCCACTGATGGACACTGTCCAGAAACATCTCTGTGAAGCATCCATTCATGAGCCTGTGTGCTAGACCTGCTCAAAAAGTCTGTCACTAGTTTGAGCTCTGTGGGAATATTAACTGCCTGAAGAGTCACTTGATATGGACAGCCAGATCCAAAACCTGAAAAGCAAGTCTGCAAAGAAGATAGGACCTTGTACTCCCTTACTTGTTGACATACCACATCACTGTGGTATTGCCTGTGAAAATTTTGAGGGGCCCAGAATGAAAGGAGGAATAAATATCCTGAAGACCTAGAAGCAGAGCCCTTACCTCCTTTATATTTGTGTGGTCCTAGCACCGATGAGGCCAGAGACCTTGAACCTTGAGAGAGTCAAAGGAGGTAGGATTGGAGCCTGGAAAAGAAGCCTCAGGTTGAGAGAAAGTTGATGAATCCACCACTGAAGCTCGACCTTGAGACACAGAAGGAATGGTACCGGGGGGAGTCCAGAAGTGGTAATGTTGAGACCACACAGATTTAAAGTACCACTGAATCCTTCTCATGTGAACCCTGGCCAGAAGGGAGCATTGGAATGGTAGAAGCCATGAACCAAAAGACCCTGAGAAATCCCCTGGCCATGACTGAAGCCAAAGGAAGAAGAAACTGACCAAAAAAAAAAAATCAGTAAGAGACTCGGGCAGGCAGAGATGTTAGCATGGGGATACTCTGAAGCCTGCAACCAACTAAAATATGATCCTGGGAAGCATCAAAGCTGATGTCTGAAGTTAATGGTGATCCCCAGACCTTAAACAGTTGTGTACACTTACCATAAATGTAGATGTTCGAGTATTCACTGTTGCAGTCATTACATTTGGGTTACCTGCTTGCAGTAGCCCTCAGTCGGCCTGATTAACAAAGTCTTGGGTCCTATGTCAGTTGCTGTCTCTTCTTCCGTGATGTCAGGTCGTCAGGGATATAAAACATGCAGCCAACGTCATTACACCAGTTTTTCTTGCCCCAGTTTTTCTTGCCCCAGGTGTCAGGTGTCCCCCTAATGGGAAGCAATTAAATCTATAAATATACAAGGTTATACCTCAGACAAAAAAAGCAAATACACCAAAAAGCTTTTGAGCATTGAAAAGGAGAGAAGAGGTATAGCCAAACGAAGTCAGGGGGCTGGAAGGAGAGCAACCAGGACTGCAACAGTGAATACACTTGAACATCTACATTTATAGTAAGTATACACAACTGTACTATGTTCGTGTTTCACTGTTGCAGTCATTACATTTGGGTAGATTCCCAAAGCTAAGGATGGGAGGAGGAATTTAGATAGCATTAGGACCAGCTATAAGGCCCTGCAAAACTGCCGTGGCAAAGCCAGCTCTGGATTTAGAGAAAATTTGCAAATGGTAATGCTTGGTGAAAGTATGTACAGAACTCCAGGTAGCAGCTTCTAGGATGTCCCTGGTAGGTACGCCTCTGAGAAAGGCTGTAGAGGTAGATGCAGCCCTGGTTGAGTGGGATCTGATCCCCTGTGGGATAGGTTTTCCATGGTGCTTATAGCAGAAATGAATGCAAAACCATTTGGAGATGGTTCGCTTTGAAATAGCCTTCCTCTCTGTCCCTGCAGCAAATGCCACCAGCAGTTGTTCAGATTTCCTTTGAGGTTTAGACCTGTCTAAGTAGAATCTAAGTTGTCTGTGCACATTTAAGGAGTGCAGTATCCGTTCCCCTTTGTTCTGTGGATTAGGAAAGAAGGTAGGCAAATGAATGGACTGATTAAAGGCCACACTGGATACCACCTTTGGCATGAAAGAGGGATTGGTCCCGAGGTACACGCTGTCTGCATGAAAGATGATGAAAGGCTCCAATGCCATAAGGGCCTGTAATTCAGATACCCTTCTTGCTGAAGTGATGACTAAAAGGGAAGATGTTTTCCAAGAAAGGAATTTTAAATCTGCAGTAGCAGCTGGCTTGAAAGGAGGAAGGGTGAGTTTCTCCAATACAAAGTTAAGGTCCCAGGCTGGAGTTGGAGCTCTCCTGGGTGGTCTTAAATTTTTGGCCCCTCTGAGGAACTGCTTGAGCAGTGGAAGAGAGAAGAGGGGAGGTTCTGTATTATAATGAGCTGAAATGGCTGAGGCGTGAATTTTTACTGAGGAAAAAGACAGGCCTTTGTGAAGGATCTCAGTTAAGTATTGTAAAATCTGAGGTAAATTGGGCTCTGCTGTGCTCATCCCTTGAGATTGGTTCCAGGCAACATAATCTTTTCCATTTTTCAGCATAAGATTTTCTAGTACTAAGCCTCCTTGCCTCTAAAATGACATCCATCACTGGTTTACTGAGGGATGGTAAAGGAGAGCTTAGGTAATTAGCCAGGCTGTTAGGTTCAGTGTTTGAAGCTGAGGCTGCAGAATCTGGTTCTCCTGCTGAGACAGCAGGGTAGGAGTCTGAGGCAGGTGCCATGGGGCCAACAGTGACACACTGCGCAGGAGGGGGTACCAGTGTTGGCGTGGCCAGGCTGGTGCAATAAAAATCATCCTTGGTTTGTCTTGTTTGATCTTTAGTAGTACTTTGGAGAGCAGAGGTTGAAGGACAGAGCACCCACTTTTCCAAGCTTGTCTGTGGGAAGTCCTTGCACAAAATCTTTCCAATTGCTAGTTCTGGGGGGAGGCAAACAGGTCTATATCTGGACTCCCCCCATTTCTTGTCAACATGTTGAAAATCCTTAGTTCCAGTTTCCACTCGTGTGGGTCCATGAGGGTTCTGCTTAGTCCATCTGCTAGTGTATTTAGTTTTCCTGGCAGGGAATGAGCTTGTAGATGTACTTGGTAGCTCAAGGCTGTGTTCCACAATGCCATGGCTAGTATGCAGAGGGGGTAAGAATGTGTACCCCCTGCTTTTTTTATGTAGCACATAACAGTGGTGTTGTCAGTCTTTACCATTAACTGTCCTGGAAGAATGTGGTCCTTGAAGGCTGTCAGAGCATTCTGTACAGCTAACATTTCTTTATGACTGAGGTGAAGGTGCATTTGAATTGGGTTCCATTTGCCCTGAATGCACTTCCCTGCCAGGTGCGCCCCCCCCATGCACAGTCTGATGCATCTGTTAGGGTTTGGGCGGCACGGGGTAGTGTGAATGGTAGTCCCTTGTTGTGGTGGCAGGTCTCTGCCCACCAAAGGAACTCTAGGCGTAGACAAGGAATGATGGGAATCATTACTTCTAGATCCTGAGAATGTTGACACCATAGGCTTTTTAGATACCACTATAGTTTCCTCATATGCAGTCTTGCATATGGAATTAGAAGAATGCAGGAGGCCATGAAGCCCAAGGCTTGGAGTATTTGCCTTGCAGATAGCAGGGTTTTTGTGACCACTTGTCTGAAGTAGGTTGTCAAGTGAATTTGTTTCTCTAGCGTGAGGAAATCAGTCTGGGAAGTTGCATTCAAGCTTGCTCTCTGGAATATAATTTGTTGACAGGGTACTAAGTGTGATTTAATTTCGTTTATGGGGTACCCCAGACAAGTTAACACACACTGTACAAAAGCCAGACGATTCAAAAGTATGTCCTGGTTTTCTGCCTGAATTAGGCAATCGTCCAGGTATTGGTATATTTGAATACTTACTTGCCTGCAAAATGCAATGACTGGAGCTAGGCACTTTGTGAATACCCTGGGCGCAGTAGATAAGCCAAAGGGCAGTGTAGAGAACTGATGGTGCGTGTAGCCTGCTTTGAAGTGTAGGTATCTTCTGCAAGATTCCCTGATTGGGATGTGCAGGTATGCTTCCTTTAAATTTAGTTTGCCAACCAGGCATCTTTGTTCAGCATAGGAAGCAACTGGTGAAGAGTCAGCATCTTGAATTTCAGAATCACCAAAAATGTGTTTAGAGTAGGCAGGTCCTGGATAGGACACCATGAATGGTCTTTTCTGGGTACCAGGAAAAATCTCTAGTAGAGCCCTTGTCCCTTTTTCTCTTCTGGTACCAAATGAATAGCCCCATATGCTTAAGAGAGTGTACTTGCTTTTGGGCCTCTGCCCACTACTTTAGAGGTAGATCCAGCCAACCGCTTGGAGTTGGTGACATGTGGAAGTGAAATCTGAATGTTTTATACCCGACGACCTGACATCCTGGAAGAACTGACCGCAACCGACTTAGGACCCAAGACTTTGTTAATCAGGCCGACTGAGGGCTACTGCAAGCAGATAACCCAAATGTATTGACTGCAACAGTGAAACACGAAGAACATCAAGAAAATACTAAACTGGAGAACCTGAAGCAAAAAGCTTGAACTGGTCGTCCAGACAGGGAAAGACCTGAACTCCTATCATCCTGCAAAAGGCAATGAAAGGAGAGGCATTTGGTGAAAACCCTTGGGGCAAGTAGAGGCGCCAAAGGGCAAAGCACAGAACTGAAAATGCAAGGAAGAGAGAAAAGTAAAAATTACATGAAAAGGGGATGATGGGAATAGGAAGGTAGGCATCTTTGAGATCCAAAGAGAACAGAAAAGCCTGGGGTAGAAGAATCGAAAATACAGTCTGAAGAGACAACATTCGAAAGGAATAAATCTTGAAGCTGTTGAGTTGGGAAAGATCCAGAACTGGTCTCAAAGTGCCCTCTTTTCTGGGAACTACAACATCCTGGAATAAAACCCCCTCCCTACCTGCGCAAGAGGCACAGCCTGAATGGTGCCCTGGACTGAGAGAATGAAGCACCTCTAGGAAAAGAGGAAAATGCTCCCAAGGAGGATGAGGGATGCCAAAAAATGGAGGAAGACATTTCCACACCATAAAATAACCCTGGCAGATACTGGACGGAACCAGGAGTTTGTAGTGATCTGTAACCAATTTGGAAGGGACAGGGAAAGGAGGAGGGATAAGGAAACCTGGCTGAGGAAAAGGGGAAAAAACTCAAATGGAACCAGATTTATCCTGAAAAGCATGTTGTTGAGAGGTAGGGGTTTGAGCACACTTAGCAGGAGGCACATTTCTAGAACTTTGCCACCCCCCCTCCCAGGCAGAGGGCGAGACTACCTGTGAACAAAAGCAGATTTGGAGGGATAATTCCTTTGAAACTTAAGAACAGAAGAAATATGTTTCAACTCCTGCAAGGCTTTACCCTTATCCTGGACAGACTTGAAAAGTTTAGTAGCAGCAGCAACAAAAAGACTTTTATTACTCAAAGGAGCATCCAACAGTTTGGCCTCAATGTCATCAGGCAAAGCCTGAAGACAAAGCCAAGAGTAAGGCCTCATAACAGAACCATAGGCAGCAGCCGTGGAGGAGACATCAGCTGCATTTGACACAGTGGTAAGCAACTCTGGAGGTACAGCTCAACAGGGAAAGGGCAGAAGCATTCTCCTCAGTCACCAGAAGCATTCCCCTCGGTCAGGAAGGTTAGAAACCTGAGAAAGAAGGGCCAAAACATAACTGGTCATACGAGTCTGGCAGTTAATGGCCTGAAAGGATAAAGTGGCAGCAGTGCAATCCTTTTTCCCCAGCACTACTATCCTTATCTGAAGGGAGTAACTTGGCAGAAAGCAACAGCTTGGAGGGCTTGTCAGAAGAGACACACACTACAGAAGGGTCAGCAGAAGGGCATTTATAAAGAAATTTGCATTTGTCAGGTGTCTGGCTGAGTATCTTGGGCCACAGAAGCTGCTGAAAAGGTACCCAAGGAGGGCAGCCAGAACAGGGAAACAGCTGATGGTTTAGCAGACTCCATCTGAAGAAGCCCGCAATACGTTTTCTAAATGTCAGAGACCCGAGAGCAATCCCACATCTCCAAAGGAGAGTTCCTTCAAAGCGGAATCTCGACTTACAGAATCTTCTTCCTCTGAACCATAGTCCAAGGGGGAAGGAATGAGACGAGTAAGCCAGGGACACTTCCCCAGAATCCACATCTTCATCTGAAGAGTTTAGTTGCCTGGGTCATGTACAGAGACTGGAAGACCAGGGAGGGGCAGGCACATATACCATTTGAGGAGGCTTTATAAAGCCATTAAAGCATTAAATAACCCCAGAGTAAAATCCTGCTATTCACATTGGGGATCCTTAACTACAGGGGAAGTATGCTTAGTTTTATAGGATATAAACTGGCCCCATCTTTGACTGTCTGCCACTATGTTTTGCTCTGATAAAAATAAGTGTCTGGATGGTTTAGACACGCTGAAAAGTTAATCAAGTGACAGTAGCTAGCCTAACCTGGGGGAAATCATGGCGTCCCCCAGTTTGTCAAATGTATCATAACTCTGTGGTGTTAAGCAACTATCAAACTTATGTGGCTTTGTCAGTGCAAAAAAAGCATAGGCCATGCACCTATACCTTCATAGGGACTGCTCTCCCAGGGAACACCGAGGTGCCACTGGATAAAGATAGACAGAGTTTGAAAAAGTAAGGGTAGACTTGAACATGTTAACGGTCTGTACTACTGCAGTACCATTATGCAAAGGTTCAAACAGTTAGCTGAAAAAAACCCAAAAAACGTGCACATATATACACACAATATCTATACACAAAACTGTCTGTAGTCTAGTGTGCAGAGATGCTCTTTTGTCAGTAACATTTTGGAATATAAACTACTGTCTCATGAAAAAAAAAAACAGGAGTTGTTCCATGACTCTTAGGTTAAGCAAAGATGAAGAACTTAAGGAATAACTCCTCAAACAGAAGCAGAAGTGGGTGCTCTAGACACAGACCATGTGCAATTTCCCAAAACCTTAAGGTATGTTTAACTACTGCTAAGTTAAGCTAGTCTCCAAAGCTTCCTGAGCATACCCAAAGATACGTTTGGGAAGGAATAGGAGTGTGACACCTGTCTACTTTTACTGGAACTGTATAAGGTCAATCCATGTTAATACATGCATAATCATACATGTTATCCTCAAAGGCTGGCATAGTATTCATCCTGGACACACACAAAAGAAAACTAGCTTTTATCAGCATCATTGAAGTGGATTCAAAGATTCGTATGGTATGAAGCCCCATCTCTCTCCAAGTTACCTATATCTGATAGATATTTCTGAAGAAAATTAAAACAGACACAGTAAACTCAGAACCAGCACCCATAGGGAATGGTAGATGCCAGATAAAAACAAGTTACGTACTCACCATAACTTTCCATTGGAGTTATTGCTTTTCATTTGTCTTCAACCTGATGGACTCTGATCCGGCATGGATCCGACTCGACCGTATACTCTAGCATCGAATCCAAAGTCCAAGCTCCTCCCCTAACCACAATGCCCCCTCTCTCCAAATCGAGTTTGTTGTAGAAACAGCACCAACCCAAGAGGCCAACAGGCCTATCATACCTAGTATAGTCCACCTACGGACAGCTGGTTAGAACAAGAGGGTTCATAATACTTCAGTCCAGTCTGCTATGCAGCCCAGAAAAGGCAGGGGAAGGAGGTAGGGATGACTGAAGAAAAATGAAAAGCAACACCTCATATGGAACATTATGGTGAGTACATAACTTATTTATCCTGAAGTTGTATTCACTTGATCTTCAACCTGAGGGACAGAGTCCATAGCTACCAACAAAACCTGGGAGGTCTTCATGGAAGGATATTCCAGAGCACAGCTGAGCCAAATGATGCCCTGCTCCTGGAAAAAAAGATCCAGCTCAAGTATAAGATGAGGCCCAGGTCACAGCAGAACAAATATCATAAATAAAAACTCTGGAAAAAAAGGCTGCAGAAGTGGAAACTGGCCTGGTAGAATGTGCCTGGACATGTCCTGCTGGAGACAGACCTTTGGCTCGAAAGGCTAAGGAAATGCACTCTGAAATCCAACAAGCAATGGTAATTTTACAGAGAGGCTTCCCCAAAAAGGGTTTGGAAAAGGAGACAAAAAGTTGACCGGATTTCTGCAAGTTTCTATGCAAATAGAAATACAGCTGCCTGTGCATGTCTAGTAGGTGAAGTGTGTACTCTCTTTTTTGGAAATTTGGAAAGACTGACAAATTAATGACCTGGTTAACAGATTCTGAAGCCACCTTCAGCATGACTGGTCTGCAAGGATACTTCTGTCTTTATGGAAAACTAGCTAAGGCGGCTTAACAGATAGTGCTTGAAGTTGAGAAACCCTCTTGGCTGAGGTAACTGCCACCAAAAATGGAGTTTTCCATGACAAGATCTGCAAGTCTACTGAGGCAGCTGGCTCAAAAGGGGAGGAACCACAGCCTGCAGATCAAAAGTAAGATCCCAAGGGGGCATGGGGTCCTTAAACTGGAGGCTGAAGGAGAAAGGTACCTTTCAAGAAAGGCCTTACAAAGTTTAGCTGAAGCTAAGGAGGCTAAATTTTCACCCACATGGAAGTTATAAACCACAGACAATTGAACTTTAACAGTAGAGAAACTAGCTCCACGATTAAAAATATCTGCCAAAAAATCCAAAATGGCAGATACTGGAGCTGTGAAGTATCCAGATCATGCTGAGAAGCCCAGATTGAAAAACGCTTTAATTTGCTAGAGTACATCTTCCTAATAGAAGTCTTGTGAGCTGCAATCAGGATCTTCTTAAGAGAAGAAAGCTATCTTGCCCTGGCTATCACTGAAATTGGAGCAGCCATGCTGTGAGTTTTAGGATGACTAGATCAGGGTAAGGAGCCCCCAACATGTGGGGAATCAGATCTGGAACAGGATCCAGAGTCCAAGGAGGACACACTATATGAGACCACAGAGTGGGAACCAAACTTGATGACGCCAGAAAGGGTCAATAAGTATAACTGAACTCCCCAGCCATCGAGCTTTCTGAATGAACTTGGGAATAAGGGGAAGCGGAGGATGTGCATAAGGTAGACCAGAGGGCCAAGCATGGACTACAGTGTCTCTGGCGGACTCCACTGGAGGGGGATCACAGCGAAAAACTCAGTACACTTTACGTTGGAAGGAGGTGCAAACATATCGCAGCAAGGCTGACCCCACTTTAGAAAGATCTTCGCCACTAAGGATGAATTCAGAGACCACTCAATAAGGCATCAGAATAAATCAGCTGAGCCTGCCCCCAGGGTGTTGGACTTCCCAGGAATATGCATTGCCACTAGAAAATGGCCTGTGGAGATCGCCCACTCCCCACAATCTTATGGCCTTGTGGCAGAGGGCTCCTGTTTGTTGATATATCAGACCACTTACATTGTCTGTCTGTATGGCAATAGTCCCCAGAGGAAGACCGGCATGGAGAGCTTGTAAAGCCAAAAGCACCCCCCTCATCTCCAGGACATTGACATGCAGATTGGTGTCCAGGACAGACCACGTGCCTTGGACCATCCTTCCCATGCAATGGCCAGCCCCACCCAAGCAGGGAGGCATCCATGGTCACCATGGTTGTGGGAGAGGGAAGAATAAACGGTTGACCCAGAAGAAGGTCCTGGGATTGGAGCCACCAAAGAAGGGAGTCCCTGCAAACATAAGACACTACTAGGATGGGACAAAGGAAGGTCTAGCAGTGACCATTGAACTGCTATGGTCCACTGCAGCACCCTCATGTGAAGGCACAGTTTGGACAAGGGTGACTCTGGCTGCCATGGACTCCAATGCCTGAAGGACTAAGCCTGCTGTGGGACATTGGGCTACAAGCATGTCCTGTACATGACGGCTGAGTGAAGGCGGTCTGTCTGGAAGCATGAAAACTTTGCCTTGTATAGTGTCTAGTTGGGCCCCTATGAAATCCAACACCTGAACTGGTGACAGTTGGCACTTTGTGACATTCATGGTAATATCCAGGGACAGGGCGAAATGAAGAAGGTAATCCTTGGTCTGTATTAGCCAATGCCTGGAGGGAGCGGAGAGGAGCCAATCACCCAAGTAGGAGAAGACCTGAAATCCCTGTAGCCGCAGGTGAGCCGCCATTACTTTGGTAAACACCCGGGGGGAGTAGTGGCGAGTCCAAAGTGGAGTACTCTGATCTGAAAATGAAGCGGTGAAACATCTGGGAGCACCTGTCCATCTTGATGTGGTAGTATGCATCCTGGAGGTCTACCGAGCACATCCAGTTGTTCACCTGCGGGAACGGCAGAATGGACTGAAGGGTGACCATCCAAAACCTTGTCTTGGCAATGGACAAGTTCAGGGGTAACAGATCCAGAATGGGTTGCAAGTCTCCCATTTTCTTTGGTACCAAAAACAAACTGGAATAAATGCCTGATCAGGACTGGTCTGGGGGGATGGGGTGGATGACTCATTTTGCAAGCAGCCTGGCAATTTCTCTGGCTGCCTCCTCCCATTGACAGAGTGGAATGTCTGGCAGGTGTCTAGATGGAGCGGGGGGATGAAGAAAGGGGATCGAGTAACCTTTGGATATGCTCTGCAGAACCCAACAATAGTTTGTAATGGACTCCTAGGCTGTTGGATGCAGAGATAGGCACCCCTGACTGCCTCTAGAGTCGGACAATCCCTCAGGATTGCTGAAAGGGTCTGTCCAGGAAAGCATCCTGAGACCCTTGGATCTTCAAACATTCTCTGCCATGCCTGTCTAATCCCCCATCTGCCCCTGGGGGAAGATGTATCCTAAGCATCTTGGGAAGGATCCTGACACTTCTGGAACCACATCTTGACCCCACGCTAATGCCTTGAAAAGGATCTTTGTGGAGTGGAGAAGAGGATCCCGACAGCAGACAAGGTCTTCCCACCCTTCTTGCTCTAGGTTAACTTACCACAAACTGTTTTTCTAAACAAGGTGGAACCGAAGGGAGCGTTCGTGAAAGACATTTTGAAGGGCTATGAAAAGCATAAAGGCAGAGTCAGGTGTGTCACCTAATGGCCACATCCATTCCCGAAGCACTCTCGGTAGCATGTGAGAGAAGCCTCATGGACGTATTAGAAACAGAAGCGAGGGTGGCCATATGGGAGGAGAAGACCTTCTCCTCTGCAGACACAGACCCTTGGTCAGACTCAGAATCTCCTTGACTAGGTCCCGCTGCAGTTTGATGACATGTGCTAGGTAATTCACTGCACATAAGACAAAAGTGTCTGAAGTGTAAGCTCGCTTTCCAAAACAAACCATCACCTGAGACTCCATGTCTGAAGGGGGGACAGAGGAGCTCTCCTGAGCCAGCTCCTTCTTGGTGGCCTCCGTAACTACCATGGCATTGACCAGGGACTCCTTGGACCAGTGGGGTTTGTCGGGTGGGGCTCAGAACCTTATCCAGGCACCTGGGGATAGGCTCAACCGTGTCTGGTTCCTTCCATGCCCTAGAGCAAATAAAATCCACTAATGGGATCTGGGGGGGTGGGGCACTCAGGAGGTAAAAGGGCCTGTGCCAAATGCCTCCAGGTATACCGACCCCATCACGATTGGGCTTGAGGGTAGACCACTCACTGCACTGGAGCAGGATCTCCATGATGTCCGCAAAACAGACATTCTCTGGGTGTGATCTGGGGAAGCCCTCCACTTCCTCCAAGTCGGTATCATCTGTGAGAGACTCAGGCAGGGAGTTTAAGTGCCTCCTCTTGCATGTACTCTTCCGAGGGGGCACCGAGGGGGGGGGAGGCTGTGGGGAGGATTGAGAAGCTTCAGGGAGTTCCAGGATCGGAACCTCCTGGGGTGACATGGCAGCAGGCTGTCCATGAGGGGACAGGGCAGAAAACTCCAGCAAAGAAAAAGGGGGAGCCAGGGTAGAATCAGAGGACAAGAGTGTCAAGGGTCTTGATAAAGATGAAAGGACCCTCTACACCACCTTGAATGCCAAAGGGAAGTGCACCCTCAATGGCAGAACGGTCAGGGCCACAGATGGATCCGCCACCCTCAGTGTCAAGGGGGGGGAGCTGGAGCCAAGCTTCCTGGTACCAAGGCCCTGAAGGGAAGGGACAACCCCAAAAATCTTGACATCAACAATTCCCTTGGATCCAACACTGGGGTTACAGCTCAGAGTCTCATTCTGCTCCGAGAAAGTCAGAGCTGAACCACTCAAGGCAATGGTCGGCGTCAATCAGGGACCATCGACGCCAAGCCCTCGACACTCGGGAACTGCGGACCTAAGGACTCCGAAACTGAAGGCCAGATCAGAGAAATAGAGCTAGGGAGAAAGGCGGACTGCGTGCTCCCAAGCCCCGGTGGGGGATGGAGCAGGTAAGACTCCCAGCTGAATCTGGGACCGAAGGAATTTCATCTTGTCCAACTCGGCTTCTGACATATTCCGAGTGGACTGAACTGAAGAGGCTAATGATACCGTTCTAAAATGGCACCAAGGAGAGGTGGGGGTTGGGGACTGCGCCCGAGAGGTCTCCTGCTCCGGGGAAAAGCACAGAAACTAACTGGTGCCAAGGGGAACTCCGGCTAAGATCCGGGCAGTTCTTAGATGGGGGCTTGGCTGAGGAAGAGTGCTCTAGAGACTTTGTCCTAGGGAAATCCCGCTCTTTGGAGCGCAGTTTCTCTCCATCCCTGGGCTTCTTAATGGGAGGTTGAGCCCCAGAAGCTGGGTTGGAAGAAGCAGCAAGCTCTGTGGGAAGTGGAAGACAACCCTTTAAAATAAGCTTATTCCTCCTGTCTATCAAAGTGCGGGGTTGAAGCCTGTGCAGATCGAGCAGGAGAAATCGACACGGGCGACTCCCAAACAGACCACACACAGAGTGTGGTCATCAGAGGGAGGTAAGCTTATACCCACACTCTGCACACTTCCTAAAGCTTGGCTTAGGAGTTTCAGTCATGGCAGGAGGACCAAGCACATACGCACACACACAAGATAGAAAGCATTTTTTGGCTAGAGACCGATGTCGATTGTGCAAGGAGAGGTACGGGATAGAAAGATAAACTAGAGAAAGAGAATAAAACCCAAAAGAAAAATGCAACTCTGGAGCTGGAAGCAATGAAAAACTTGTGCAGTTCACATCCAGCAGCAAACGAGATCTGAGGGAGGAGGGAGAGGGCGGGGTCATTATGGGTAGGGGAGGAGCTTGGACTTTGGATCCGATGCTGGAGTATATGGCCGAGTCAGATCCTTGCCAGATCAGAGTCCCTCAGGTTGAAGATCAAATGAAAACAACTTCAGATCTGTAGTTTCTGGTTGCTTGAGAGTTACTATTAAAAATAGCCCTGACTAATACTGTACCCTAGACTATTTGTTTGGTTTGACTTCTTAGGTTGGAGAGAGAGGGAATTTATTCCCATCTTCCTTTTTAAAACTCTAAAAACGTAAGGTATGTTTCTGCGGGGGGGGGGGGGGAGACGACGACGACGAAGTGCAACACATGAAAATCGCACTGTACTTCAATATTTTTTTTGGCTGGTTGCTTGAGGGTGCTTGTTGCTTGAGTTCTGGTTAACAGAGTTTACTTATCTAAAATGTATCTAATAGTCAATTTCTGATTCATAAGAAGTTATGTACTCACCATAACGTTCCATCGGAGTAGGTAAACTTCATTTGTCAGCAACCTATGGGATTCGGATCAGACCTCAGATCTGAGCTGGCAGTTTTCAACAGCTTTAGATCTGAGCTCCAAGCTCCTTCCCCTACCCATAATCCCCTGCCAACCCTAACTGACCTCAGATCAAGTTTGCCCAAAAGCAGATACTGCCCGAAGACTAACACTTTCAAGATAAGTGGGTAACACCCATGGACCAGAGTATGAAAAAATTCATAAGTGAGGGGGCAGGAGGGAGGGACGGTTGCTGACAAATGAAGTTTACCTACTCGGATGGAACATTATGGAGAGTACATAACTTCTTAATCTGAAGTAGTTAACTTCATTTGTGCAGCAACCTATGGGACAGAGTCTCCAGCTACCTGAACCTTGGGCGGCCTTCACGGAAGGATGTTTCGGAGCACTGCAGAGCCAAAGGATGCTCTCCCTCTGGAGATAATGTCCAATTTATAGTGATTGATAAAGGTATGAGATGAGGCCCAAGTGGCTGCTGAACAAATATCTTCCAAAGAGACTCTAGCTCTAAAAGCTGCAGAGGCAGACACAGACCGAGTAGAGTGGGCATGGACTCCCTGAGGTGCGGGCCTGCCAGAACTTTCATATGCTAAAAGGATACACTGCGAGATCCATCTAGACAGCGTGACGTTAGACACAGATTTACCCAAGTTAAATTTGGCAAAGGAGACGAACAACTGGTCAGATTGCCTATGACAAGATGTCCTGTGGATGTAGAAGCAAAGTTGTCTATGCACATCCAGTGAATGTAATTTATATTCCCCTTTGTTCTGGTAATTAGGGAAGAAGACTGGTAGGTTGATGGACTGGTTAATATTCGATTCAGAGGCAATCTTGGGAAGAAAGGAGGGATTGGTCCTGAGGTAAACTCTATCCTTGTGAAAAGTCAAATATGGGGGTTTTACACAGAGGGCCTGTAGTTCATAGACCCTTCGAGCAGAGTTGATAGCGACAAGAAAGGCCGTTTTCCATGACAAGAATTCAAGATCTACTGAAGCTGCAGGCTCAAACGGGGGAGCTGTTAAGGCCTGAAGCACCAGCGTTAAATCCCAAGGAGGGACTACATCCTTCACTGGAGGTCTGAGCAGAAAGGTGCCCTTCAAAAAGGTCTTACACAATTTCGTGGTGATCAAAGGGCCCAGTTCATTTCCCACGTGATAATGAGAGATGGCTGCTAGTTTGAACCTTGACTGTGGAGGAGCTAGCCCCCTGATGAAACAGCTCTGACAGGAAGTCTAATACTGCTGGCAAAGGAGCAGTGAAAGGATCCAAATTTCGACGTTCCGCCCAAATGGAGAAACGTTTCCATTTGCTACTACAGACCTTTCTAGTAGAAGGCTTGTGCGCTGCTACTAGAATAGTTTTAACTGGGGAAGAGATACCGGGAGTCCTAGCTACAAATGGAACTGGAGCAGCCAAGCTGTGAGCTTGAGATTGTCCAGATTCGGGACTGGGAGATCTAGGGGGTGGGATATTAGATCCGGACGAGGATCCAGAATCCAAGGGAGATTCACCAGATGAGACCGAAGGTAAGGGAACCAGGGCTGACAAGGCCAGAATGGGGCAATGAGGATTATCCTGCTCCCCAACCAGCTGGCTTTCTGCAGAAACTTCAGCAGAGGAAGAGGAGGGTAAGCATAAAGTAGACCGGGAGGCCAAGCATGCACCAGAGCGTCTCTCGGAGGTTCCCCGGAAAGGGGAAATGAGAGCGAAGTAGTCGTGACACTGTGTTCGCGGGAGAAGCAAAGAGATAGCAACAGGGTTGACCCCATACGGGGAAAATCTGATCCGCTATCTCGGGATTCAGGGACCACTCGTGTGGTAACAGGATGGTGCGACTTAGTCTGTCCGCTAGGATGTTGGACCGCCCCGGAATGTGCGTTGCTATAAGAAAGCAGTTGGTGGAGATCGCCCATTCCCACACCCTCATGGCCTCTCGACAGAGTGGGTAGGACCTGGTTCCCCCCTGTTTGTTGATGTACCAGACAACAGACATTGTCTGACTGAATCGCAATAGTTCCTACAGGAAGAAGGTGCTTGAAGTGCTTGCAACGCTAACAGCACTGCCCTCATCTCTAGGACACTGATATGCAGAGAGGTCCCCGTGGGGTCCCACGTGCCTTGGACTGTCCTGCCCGAACAATGCCCCCCCCACCAGAGGCGGGAGGTGTCCGTGGTCACCGTGGCTAGGGGAGGGGCCATAGAAAAGGGGTGTCCTTCAAGGAGATTTGGAGATTGGAGCCACCATAAGAGGGCCCTCTTGCAAGCCCTGCTGAGGGGAATGGGATGGCTCAGAGGAAATCGAAGGAAGGACCACTGGACCTGGAGGGTCCACTGCAAGACCCTCAATGTTCAAACGCGCCATTGGCAAAAGGTTGATTGCCACCGCCATCGAGCCTAGAGCCCTCAGGACCAATTCCGCCGGAGGAGCTGGGGAATGTAGAATGGCCCGCACATGTAGCCTCAGGGTTCGTAGCCCGTCTGTGGTCAAGAAAGCTAGGAGCTGGTTTGTGTCTAATCTTGCCCCTATGAAGTCTACAGTCTGAGTCGGGGTAAGAGACGACTTCTCTATGTTGATAGTGATCCCCAGCCGGGGAGCTAGACGAAGAAAGTAGTTTCTGGCTGCGCAGAGTAGATGCCTTGTCGGGGCAGTCAGGAGCCAGTCATCCAGGTACGGGTAGACCTGGATTCCCTGAAGCCTCAGGTGGGCCACAATCACTGCTAACACTTTGGTGAACACCCTGGGGACTGTGGTGAGACCAAAGGGAGGGACCCTAAATTGGAAATGACTGGCTTCTAGCCGGAAACGGAGGAACCTTCTGGGTCACCTGTACATCAGAATGTGGTAGTACGCATCCTTGAGGTCTATAGAGCACATCCAGTCGTTCTCCCGCAAAAGGGGGAGAATGGATTGAAGGGTGACCATGCGGAACTTCTCTTTGGTTATTGACAGGTTCAGGGAGGAGAGGTCGAGGATAGGTCTCAAGTCCCCCGTCTTTTTTGGCACCAAAAAGAACCTAGAGTAAAACCCCGACCCGCACTGGTCTGGGGGGACGTGTTGGATGGCTCTTTTCCAGCAACTGTTGGATTTCTGTTGCTGCGGCCTCCCTCTGATCGGGTGGGACATCGGGGAGGTATCTGGGGCTGCGTGAGTAAAGAGAAAAGGGAATCTGATATCCTCTGGATATTATGCGAAGCACCCAGCGGTCTGTCGTGATGGACTCCCAAGCTGCTAGGTACTTCGAGAAACGCCCCTAAACTGCCTCCAGAGTGGAGCAGTCGGGCAACCACTCAGGGGTGTTGCGTGGGTTGGTCCGAGAAGGGTTCTCTGGATCCAAAGTTGTGCGGCCCCCTCTACCTCTAGGGCGGCATCCACCCTGCCCTCCTCTGCCATGGAAGGGCTGGGAGTCCGGAGCGGGATGAGACTGTTGCGACTTCCGGAACCACATCATCTTCTGTTCCTTTTGGTTCTTGGAGAAGGACCTCTGGGGAGTAGAGAAGTGGACTCAGACGGCAGACAACGTCCCTGTCCTTCTCGTTCTGGAACAAGGTATCGCAAACCATTTTGCCAAAGAGGGCAGAACCATCGAAAGGGGCATTAGCGAAACACGCCTTGAAGGGTTCTGCGAAATCAGTGCCGGAGCCAGGCCTGACGCCTCATGACAAGGCCCGCTCCGCTAGCTCTAGCGGCTCCCTCTGTGGCATGGGATAAAAGCCGCATAGAGGTGTTTGATATGGATCATAGAGTGGCCATCCGGGTGGAGTTCAAACGTTTGTCCTCTGCCAACATGGACTCGGGGGGGGGGGGGGGAGGGGGGGCACACAGCGTACTCTTTGATAAGGTCCCGTTGCAGCCGAAGCACATATGCCATGTAGTTCAGCAACCTCAAAGAGAAGGTAGCCGAACTAAAGACCCGCTTCCCTAAACGGTCCATTGACCCAGACTCCTTGCTCGGGGGATGAACCGAGCGACTCTCCTGAGCTAGTTCCCTCTTGGTGGCAGCTGCCACCAACATGGCATCTACAGGGGGACCCTTACTCCAGTGGGACTTGTCAGAAGGAGGGCTAAGAATTTTGTCCGGGCGCTTGGGGACTGGCTCCACAGTGTCCAGCTCCTTCCACACCCTGGTAGTAATCAAATCTACCAGGGGGTCGGCCGGAGGGGACACCCAAGAGGTAGAAGGGCCTGCTTCAAACGCCTCCAGGAACACGGATTCGTCCGATGTAGGCTTTGGGGAAGACCACCCCCCCTTTACCCTGAGCATCTCCATGACGTCACCAAATGAGATCTTCGGGGGGGTGATCTTGGGGAGCCTTCCCCCTCCTCCAAATCCGTGTCCTCAGTCAAGGACTCGGGGGAGTCCAGGTGCCTCCTTTTGCACTTTCGCTTGTGAGGAACCTCCTCAGGGGGGCTGTCCGAGGAGGTCTCACAAGCCATGTCTTCTTCCAAAGGAACGACCTGGGACGTCAGAGCAGGCTGTCTCTGGGGCCGGGTAATGGAAGTCGGGCCCAACTGAGAAGGAATGCAGGGTGCGTGGCAAGGGCCGGGGGCCTGGAATCTCTTGACAGAGCCCTCTCCACCACGTCGAATGCTGAGGGAGAGCTGCTCTCTCTGGGATCCGAAAGCAGACCCTCCCTCGGATCCGACGGATGGATCGGGGCCGGCGCCGAAGCGATCGGATCCGACAGACCAGCATGCTCCAACCTGGACGGAGCCGAAGGCATACCGATACCGCCGGATCCGAAGCTCAGCCCTCGGATCTGAAGAAAATGGACCCAACAGACTCGAGGGAAGTGTCGGCTTTTAAGTACCCGAGACTATCAGTGCCGACACACCCCCGGCTCCAAGGCTGCCCTGCTCCGAAGACTCAGAGCCTGGGAAGTGGGACAGAGAAGGAGCTATCGGGGCAAAACAAGGGGTCGACCTCCCCCCCCGGAGGGGGGGGGGCAGGAGCACTCCCATCTGCAGTTGGCCCTGGAGGAATCTTCTCATCATCCGGTCCAAATCTGCATCCGTGAGACTTCGAGTAGATCTCGATGAGGCCACCGAGGCAGGACGGGAGAGTTGCCTCGATGACCTCGAAGGAGATCGGATCTCCTCCTCCTCAGGACACGGTGAAAAGCACAGGGACCGGATCAGAGACGGAGGAGACCCAGAAGTCCTGGAGGGTGAAGACCGCTTAGCCGGGGGGGCCTAAGTGGAGGCCTCGGCCCGCCGCTTGTGGTGCTTCTCCCTCCTTTTCTCTTTCCTGGCATCCCTCTCCTCCGGGCCTAAGGCGGGAGGTTGAGTCCTGGCCGGGGGAGGGAAGCAGAAGTGGAAGTCGCCGCAGGCGCAGCGGGAGCCACAGGAGGACCGGAGGTAGAAGCTGAATCTGGGGTCAGAAGACACGCCAGAATCAGCTTGGACCTCCGGTCCTTGAGTGCCCTGGGGTTGAACACCGCACAGATGGAACAACCAGAAGACAGGTGCTCAACCCCAAGGCACAACACACACAAAGTGTGGCCATCCGCCGGGGACAGCTTAAGGCCACACTCGGTGCACTTAGAAAAGATCGATTTTGGGGCCTCAGCCATTTAAACTAAGAGAGAGAAACACACACGTTAGGCCCCAAACACACACACAACCATAACGGAACCACGAAGGAAGGGGGAGGTAAAACACCAAAAAATATATAGTTAAACTAGAGAGGTTTTTACAAAGAGAGACCTGTAAACACACACAACCAAAAAAAAACAGAAGAAAGGAGAGGAAAAAGGTAATTTTTTTTCTCACAAAAGTCTCAAAGGCTTGGAGCTGCAGATCAAGCTGCTGTTGGATAACCGCGGCAAACTAGATCTGAGGTCAGTCAGGGTTGGCAGGGGATTATGGGTACGGGGAGGAGCTTGGAGCTCGGATCTAAGGCTGTTGAAAACTGCCGGCTCGGATCCGAGGTCGGATCCGAATCCCATAGGTTGCTGCACAAATGAAGTTAACTACTTCAGATCCTTAAATTAGGCAAAGAAAGAAAACTATTTTTTTTTTTGGTAACAGAAACATGTCTTCAGGTAAAATTTTAACAACTCTCTGAAATTTGTTAGGTAACATCTGTGACTAGCTAGAAGAGGAATCTGAGCCCTTATCTAAAGATTCTTCCGTCATACATCCAGTGACATCTTTTGGCAGAAAAAAAAAAAAGCTTTTCCCAGAAAAATGGTTCTTCCATGCCCAGACCTATACATCGAAAACAGAAAGAAAGGATGCGACTGACCACTGGTTCATAGTGGCTCTTAGTACTACCCACTCAAGGAAACCAAAGGTGAGTGAGGGACCTGAGTAACAATTGGCCACTGCATAGTCACCCACTCTCGGTGAGAACCTCACTACACCTGTGAAAAAAGGAAGGGCTTGCAGGTAAACTATTTTCTAAAAAACTGTGAAAGCGAGCCCAACAGAAGCGTGGAAAACATGCTGCTGCACTGCTAACAGAGAAGGATGCATAAGATGCAGATAGGAACTCTGGTACGAGCTGGTTGTAAGTTAAGTTGTCCAAAGTCTGCACAAATATCGCACTTGCCCTTAAAAACAAAGTCCCTCATACCGTAATGTACAAGTAGTACACTAATATTCTCTAAGAAATTGTTTAAAGTGACACAGACATATGGGGATGTTAAGTCACTCCTATTAAAATAGTAACATCTGCCTTGTAAATGCATAGGCATTCCACTGAAATCCTGAGATTCCTCAGGAGTACAATTAACCTGACAATAAATGTCAGGTTAAATGTTCCTGCTTAAATGCAAAACGTACCTGCCCCATAATGCCCAACTACTACACAAAAATCCTTTCAGAACATGTAACAAAATTAGTCGGACAGAAGGAATAACACTAACAGATACTGCATAAATACAACCATACATGCACTGTAAACGCACAAGCTCTATATTAAAATTGTCACAATCACCGACAGTAAAACTTATCTGACATCAAAAATGGCAGGCAAGTTTATCCCATGTAAAACAGAGTTGTGCATAACCCCATAATGCACAGGCACTCCACTAAAGTCCAGTGAGAAAGGCATACAAATAAGCTGATCTGACATCATGAAAAGGTAGGCAAGCCTTCCCCACAAATAGCACAGTACATGACTTGTAATGCAAAAACAGTGTACTAAAACCCAGTCAGAACCCCACATTAAACAAGGTCGGTCTGACAGAATAAATGGCAGGTAATTTGTCACTGTATAAACTCCAAAAAATACATGCCCAATAAATGCACAAGCACTATGTTAAAACATGTCAGAATCTTGTACGAGTAATATAGGAAGGCAGGCAAGTTGCCATGTTATGTACTCAAGCAGTATATACCCTGAAAAACCCAAGCTATATGTTTAATTCTGATGGGAAATGGACAAACAGGAAAAAAATGGTAGGCAAGTTGTTATGATGTACACACAAGCTGAACATACTCCAAAATGGGCAAGCTCTACATTAATATTCTGTCACAATCCCATGCTGGTGGAAATTAATTTGACAAAAAAAATGACAGGCAAGTTGTCGCCTCATTTGCTTAAGCATTATATAGCAAAGTAAATCATCAAATGTACACCGATATCCTGTTAAAGCCCTTTCTAGGCTTAAAAAGAACTAACAGAAAAAAACGTCCGGCAGGTTGTCACAGAGTGAACAGAAGCACTCCAAACACCGATGCCTTACAAGCTGAAAGAAAAACACTGACATAAGTAAATAATGAAAAAACAAAATACTAGTAGCATGAACAGTACACAATTTGTCCCATAAGCCTGCAACACAAGTACAACCTACAAACCTTGGCCTTAGACATGATCCAGTGCTAAAATAAGATGCAAGTTTTTTAAAAGGACCAGAACTGCAGAAATTAAAGCACAAAAAAAAATAAATAATAATTTTAGATATATGAAAAAGGGGGTGTGGATAGATGGAGTAAAACAAATATTAGACTAACACACTGTTGCTGTGGAAGGGCTCCCCAAAGTGGACTTATCAGTTAGAAAATGAGCTGAAGAGCTGGCTGCTGTTTCCTAAAGGGCCTCTGAGATGTTTCCTCACAAGACAGCAAGCAAGTACTTGAAGATTTCAGTCACTCTGGCCGTTTATATAGTTCACTCAAAAAGGGCTTGGCCTATATGCAGCCAGAGTGAATGTGTGAGAGTAGATTAGGGCTTTGGGAAGCTGGCCAGCTGCTGTATCCTTGGCAGGATACAACCCATATGCTACTGCAGTAGTGGGAATGATGGGCATTGTGGGTTCCACAGCGTTTTTAATTAACTATTTTATACAAGTCCACTTTCACCTGAGTTAGGCATGCCTTTGGCAAAGAAGAAATGAGAAATCATCCTAGAAACCCAATCCTGTAAGAAGAAATTAACGATACATTTTGACTTCTGATCTGAAAGTCTCAGATGAGGAGGAGATTTGTAACCCACTAAAGTGGCCCCTGCCACTCTGCGAAAATTCTCTGCTAAGGTACATAAGCTGTCTAAATAAGAAAATATGTGAATGCCTTGAAGTATGTAATGAGGCATCTCTGGAGCTAGAAATTTTGTAATCACCCTTGGAGCTGTAGATAACACAAAGGCTAATGTAGAGAACTAATAATCACTTGGAATTTTGCACAATCAGAACAAGTAGAGAACTTGTACTGAGGTCCCAAGGAGAACAGGGAAAACAAAATTCTCCATGCAGGATTTGCTTTCCACACTTCAAGCAATTGCTGACCTTTTTTAAACATAAAATTAAATAGAGGAAATCCAAAATGGGGTACTGACTGTAGAGAGACATTCTGGAAAAACAAACCAACTGATGGTCTGGCAAGCATTTTGAACATGTGAAGTACATTAGACTGCATGGCTAGAAATAACTGAAGATGGTACTGACAGACACTCATATCCTGACATCCAGGGGTCATTCTTCAGAGATCCATCAACTAGGGATAATGCAAAGAATCTGAAGATTGTGCTTAATGCAAAGAATCTGAAGAGTGTGCTGGATGTGGGCTTCTACATAGCAGAAAGAACCAATAATCAGTACTGCAACACTAACTACACAGAACATTTGATAACGTGAACCAGACCTACAAAATTTGAGGATACCTCTGAACTTTCTGGCAACAGGGATGTGGCAATAAAAATAAAAGATTCTTAAGTTTACATTGAACATGAAACCTACAAGAGGAATGAGAGGTAACAAATTCAAAGGTCGACATCTTGAATTCTGGCACTTTCACAAACAGGTTGAGAAAAGATTTCCATGAAGGATCATTCTTTGCCACCAGAAATTCTGGAACAGAATTCTTTTCCCTTTAGTTCTGAGGCAATGGTTCAAAGAACCCAAGGAAAGCATATGAAGAATCTGAGAAACAAATTTTGTCGGATTCAGAGGATAAGGCAGCCACCAAACAGGAGGTGCATCTATCCATTGCCACTTATAATCCTCCTGAACTACTCTCAGAACCCATTTGTCCAAATCTGTTCAAGACTGAGAACCAGTTACTGGGAGAGATTTGAAGGGGAAGAAGCAGAGGAGGAGGGAAGGGGAGAATTAATGTTGGCATAGTCATTGAGGTAGATGTCTGTCCCTTCAACTGAAAGGAGACCTGCTTTTTGTTGGACTCCTTTCCTGACATGTCTTTTTATATCCCCGTTTGCCAGATGCTTACTGAAATTACTTGTTTTGCTTTTTGAAATAAGAACCCAAGTTTCTGGAAGATTTGGAAAGAAAGGGCTGAAAATTCTTTACTCCCTGGACCAGTTTGCCACATTTATTAAACTGTACCTAGTAGCAGAAGAACCAAATACAACCTTACCCAAAGGAGAATTTAAAATCTCATTTTACTTCAGAAAACTTCTAATTACGTACCCACGCAAAACATCTCATTACAGTAGTAGTAGCTGCAGCCCTGGGCACAGAGTCCGAACTGGTGACTCTAAAGAATGTTTAGACAATTAAGATTAGCAATAAGGACCTACCTTCCGAGTGTAAAGTGGCAGAAAAAAAGTTCTTCAGTCGGTTCACACAACTTAACAAGTATGACGACGTATTAGCCTAGAAGTTCAGGATTCTTAAGGATAGAGGTGAAGAAAAAATTCAGTATCCAAACCTGTGAAAGTTTTACCTTCCTTGTCCAAATGCAAAGGATCAACATTGAACAAGACTGTGTTAGCAGCTGGAGAAGAAATAAAAACTGCTGGGCGAGATCTGAGATGAGAATAAATACTTGTTAGACAGAAACATTTGGGACTGAACTGACTGTATGGGCAACTGCAAGCAGAACGAAAATCATCCAAGGCTGGCATGCATAATAGTAAGAACAGATATGGCATAGCCACATGTAACATATCATACCATCTCCTTAAGGGGTGGTGAGATCCATTTGTTTCCCTACAAAAACACATCATTCATCTTGGACACAGTCTCTGAAAAAGAAAACTTCTATAGGAGAAGACAGAACAGTCAGTTGCTTGACAGGAAAATACAGAAGCCCCTCCAGTCACTTTCATTATCAGAATCTACTGATAAAACATCGCCAAGAGGAATTCATGAATTGAGTCATGTTTAAATTTCCTGCTGTTTCACAGACTCAAAACCTGCAATGAACCCTTACCTAAAGTAATTCATCTTTATTAATAGATGCACTTTCTTTAGATGAAATGTATATCTAGCCTTTTGTTTTTTTCTAGGGACATCCCTACAAAGAGCTTGACTGAGGGGTGGCACTTCAACCCAGGAAACAAGTCTCTCAACCTGGCGACCCCAGAGAGAACCTCCCAGAGAAACTCACATACCCAAAGAAGATGGTTCTCCAATGCCCGGCACAGACACTGAAACAGCCTCAGAGGACTTGGCTACGCCCTGGTCCATGGTGTTGGAAGGGACACCAGACGGTCCTGCAGAAACCAGTGAGTAGACTGAGGAAGCCAACCAACAGCAGCAGCACAAACTGAGCCTGTAGTGCAGGCAAAGGCTCTTTAACTTGTTTCTTTTTTTTTTTCCTTTTTTTTTTTTTTCAGGCACAGCAAGAACTGAAGGACTGGTAGGGGTATCCATGTTCCTGCCGAGGGAGAAGCCTCGTTTGTTAGTAAGCGCTGCTGGAGCGAGTCAGTCAGAAGGTAAGCCGTTCACTCTAGTATTCACAAACAGCACATGCAGTTACACTTCTCCACACGTCCTCCAAATATCATAAAAGTAAACACACAAACAGTACACTAGTCCCCCACAATTCCAAAGTCGCTTTTCAGAGAAAGTGTCATTGAACTGAGCAAAAATGAAGGCAAGTTGTTGTGAAGTGTGCTCAAGTACCAAAATAAACTTAGACGTACCTTTATTTCTATTGTAAAAAGTATAAAAGCAGCAGATTTTTCTCAAAAAGTGCTACAAACCTAGTTATAGTAAACTCTCGGTTAACCGAACTCAAACAACTGGCACTCTCAAGCAGCTGCCAAAAAATAGAAAAAATGCAGTACAAGTTTCATGTGTTGCACTTTCTATTTTCCCCATGCAGAACCATACCTTATGTTTTTAGAGATTTATAGTTTTAAAATGGATGATAGAAAACTCTCCCCAACCTGAGAAGTCCAATCAACCAAACAGTATAGGGTACAGTATGAGTCCGGCCTATTTTTAATACTAACTCTCAAGCAACTGGAAACTACAGTTATCCGGCATCTACCAATCCCCATCGATGCTGGTTAACTGACAGTTTACTGTAATTAGCCCCAACTACTAAAACAACTCGTTTGATAAGACGTTTCAGTTAAAGAGGAAAATGACTTATTATGGTTTTAGAACAAAAGTTCGTAAGCAACTTTTTAAGAAGTTACTTTTGTTTTGAGATTTTGGTTCCGTATAGAGTCATACCAAATTAAAAATTAATATTGGTTTAGTTATTTCCAGTTTTGATCTTTTTGACAAGTGTAAAACTTCAGATAAACACGAAGTTTTCGACCTATGGACATGTATTTTTTATTTCTGTGGTTTGTATTACTATTATTTTTAACCAAACTCAAGCAAGAGTTTTTAAGTTAGGGGTATTTCTTCTTTAAATGTATTGTCAATGAACTGTAATTAAATGGTATTTAACCAATTATGTAAATTAAAACAACCCATATAAAGGGTTTGGTTTCAACTAACATTTCATTGCAACTTGAAAAAGCCTGACACAGTCAGGCGAAAGCGCTTGTTTTAAATAAAGTTCTTTTTCGCTAATATTTTGGATCCTCGAGTTTCCTTATTTTGGAACATTTACTGTCTTGGTTTTGCCTGGGACTCTACTTGGAATTATTGGTTGGTTTGTGAACATTCTTTGATTTTTTTGGTCTAATTTGTGTGCTCTGCTCCATGGCTGACCAGATGGGAACTACAAACTTTGCTGATATACCACAGCTGTTCAATGACTACAATGACGACAATGATGACGCTCCGGTAACACGCAGAGAATTTAACCAGGCACACTCTATCTTAACTGAGCTTACCAATTTGCTCAGAAACAACAGCAGCAATGAGGTTGTATTGCCTGGAAATCAACAGAACATTTACCATCTAAGAAACAAGGTCCCACTAGAGTCTTCAAGAGGAGGCAACGCGACCCTAAGAGTTACTTTTCCAATGAACTCTGTTTTTGTTAGAGCAGTCGGCTCAGAACACACTGGATCTCTTCCTGTCACGGAAAACAACGCACCAGACAAGCGGCCCAAAGATTTCAACTTTAATGCTTGGACTGATAAGCAATTTGGTTTTAACCAAGGTACTGTTAATTCTAATACTATTGAAAACATTGATTCTAATTTTACTGAGTTGAAGAACAAACTGTATAGTTATAAAAGTAATCAACTTGAAATCAACTATTTAAGAGAATGTGTAGCAGTGAAGCGGGTACCGAAGGGTCTACGCTGCTTTAAATTCCCCAACAATGTGCAAATGGGGACATTATATTACAACAAACTATGTGAAATCTTTGATAGGGCTGGCATAGATGTATTAAATGTAATAATATCTGAGTATGAGGCGAAAGCCGTTACTCTGTTATCTGTACTTAATACTTTGAACAACACACTCGTAAATGACAGTAATTTTCAAACTGTTAAATTTAACTATGATAGAGTGTTCAATGAAGTTGACCACTACTGTATCAGAATCTTAAATAGAAAAATACATAAACTAGAACGCGATTTAATAGAATATCGTGAAGGGGTGGTATACCCACTACCCGGAAAGGTAAGGTGGGTTAACAAGACAAGTGTGTCTAGTTATAAAACTAACAACAACAGAGGGAACAACACTGATGAACATGGTTCCAATCACAATGAATTACCCCGTAGAAGTGAAAGATTGGCTGAAAAGGGAAGGAAGGACTCCTTCCAGGATTTTCAGCAACACCCCGGGGAAGCGGGGGGGGGGAGGGTGCAGAGTCAGACAAGGCAGGTGTGGAACAGGAGATAGCAGATAAGGATTTAATCCCTACTCTCCAGCAGGTGAACTGTTTGGTTACTGACCATGGCAACAATTTTGTCATCATCAAAATGGACAACTTTAGCATATATAACTACACCGAAGTTGATATTCAACAAAATGGTTTTGATTTATTGACCAGAGGGTTTCAATTTGTCCCTGCACGTTCTATGAATATCGTAAAAACCCTCATAGATTTAAAGTTATTTGTTAGAAGTTTAAACCTCACAGTTCACTTCAAAGGCCAACCACCGAGATGCAACACATTTAGTAGGAGTAGTACCTTCAACCCCCCATTCATCCATCAAAGTATTTGAGGAATTAGTCGATAAAGATCTTAGACTTTGCCAGTCTAATATGACCAGGACACCTATAAACAACTTAGATAAGCAGGCTTTTCAACTGATGGACTTCCTTAAAGAATCTGTTAGAGTAATGAAACCTGACAAAGGGGGTGGGGTTGTGTTAATGTACAACTCCGACTACGAAACTTACATTTATAGCATGTTGCAAGACTCAAACCAGTACGAACTGGTATCCAGGAATGAAACTAACATTGCTTACTCAAGAATCAAGTATATGTTATCAGACCAGTTACTCCAAGGTGCCATTAACGAAAAATTACATAACTACCTACTAGTCAACAAACCAAAAATTCCTGTCATCTTTGGGATTCCCAAGACACACAAAGGTCTTGACCCACTAAAATTTCGACCTATTGTAGCTGGGGGGATTACGGAACCCCTAGGTAAATTTATTGACAATGTCACCAAACAGTTCGGTAGAACACTGGAACATGTCTGTAAAGACTCTTGGGAATTCCTGAAAGGTATCAAACAAAATTTATACAACCCTGAACTTCTGTTGGTAACCATCGACATAGTTGATTTATTCTCGAGTATTCCACACTCTGCAGGATTGGAATGGTTTAATGAGATACTCAGTACTGAAACCAATTTTTCCAACACTTTGATCAACCTGCTAGTAGAATACATGGAAACTATTTTATCAAACAACTACATTTATTTCAATGGAGAGATTTACAAGCAGAAAAAAGGAGTAGCAATGGGCACTCCATGTGCATCCCTTTATGCTAATGTCGTCCTCCATAGATGGGAACATAGGTTTATTTTTTCGACAGGTTGAGTTAAACATATAGTACACTATAAAAGATACCTTGATGACATGTGTATATTTTGGTCAGGTACATCAGAGCAATTTTTGGAGTTCGTGGAATACTTGAATTCAACTACCTATTTTTTGTCATTTACCCACACCATCAATAATGACGAGTTACATTACTTGGATAATACGGTATACAAAGACCACACTACCAATACTTTTCAGTCAAAATTATACAGAAAATCATCCTTTTCTAATACATACTTGCATTTTTCAAGTGGACACCCTTTTTACCAGAAAAAGGGTATAGTTAAGGGGCAATTTATTAGAGCCTCGAGAATGTCCAGTACTCTAGATGACTTTATGTTAGAAATCAATTTTTTGAAATCTTTATTTCTTGAAAGGGGTTA